>NW_020526537.1:147500-150000 GCF_003368295.1 Carassius auratus | reverse complement strand
TTTCATTGGTTAACATCAATTAAGCACATTAGTTAACATGAGCTAAGAATGAACAATTAGCTCAGGAGCACTTGTTACCCTTAGTAGCCTCAACATTTACTCTTACATTTGTAAAATCGAAAATCATCTTTTAACAATAATGCACTTTGAGCTAACATCAACATTTTTATTAACTAACATAGAAAAGGTTAATGAGGGGGTCAAAACAGCACAGAAAATAACCTATTACTTCTGAATTATGTTTATGTAAAAATCTTGGACCTTATGAGGAAAAAGCAGTTCATGACTACTTTCTTTTAAAATATGCATAAATTCACTCAAACGGCTGCATTAATGTTTCTGTATTGCAGTAATGAAATACATAGATGATGTAAATGATAGGATATATTTTCACAATATATTGCACTACTGGATATTACTCTTTGGACACTTTAACATTTTTGTCTTAAAACAGTTGTCAAATATGAAATGTATAGCTACTTGCATCTCATTTCATACTTTTTCATTGATTTTATTGACCATGCCAGTCATTTTGATGTTTGACATTGACAGCCAGACCAGTCGAAAAATTTGATTTTTTAACTTTTTGTAACAAAAAGAGTGGTTTACAATGGAGTGCTGGAAATATCTACATCAAATATCATGGTTACAGCCCTGTTAAAGCGAGCTAAATGTCATGAAAATGATGCAAAAAAAATCAGACTGCAGATATATAATGTCATATTTTCTTATTGATTTGGGCTGAAATATGAGCTGGACATGTTCCCAGTGGGATGACCTGAGTGACGTGCAGCGTTTACTAATGAGAGCCGCTGACTGTGTTTGTGGTGTCTGTTGCGAGCGCAGGGACAGTCAGGGGCCGCGGTGACACAGTCAGAAACACATGAAAGAGGTTCAGGGACAAGGCTCTGAAGACTCACACACACTTTGTTCTCTGCTTCAAAGAACGACGCTCACTCGGAGGAATCCACAAACAATACAGGAGGATAAAATGATAAAAACAGCCAGCTGAAACAGACTTTGGAGCTGTGAGCTAAATGGAGTCTAAATGCTGTCACTCGTGCTTGTGTTTGTTTCCGTTTGCATTCACATGCTATCAGGACGTGCACGGAGAATCACGAGATCCACTGCTATTGAGAACAGAAGAGCTGAGAGTAATCATACCTGACAGGAGCGCCTCGGCTCTGAGCCGGTTTCAGCACCACCGTCACCGTGCTGTCCGTCTGGTTCAGAGGAGTCTCCTGATCATACGCCGGCATCGACGGAGCTGGAAACACACCAGGAAGCTTTAAAAACACTAACTCAACACCTCTGAAATCCCTACAGTCATCACACAACGTTTCCCCCAAGCGTCTGAGTCAATAAACAAGCTTGCATTCACATCGTTATGTAAAGTAAGTTTGGGTTTGTGGTTAATCTCATGTCAAGAATGGCTGCATTGATGTTTCTCATTTTGTCACATTCAGTAATGAAACACACGGATGATGTAAATGACAGGACATTTTCAAACAGCAAAAGAGGTATAATGTAAGTCACGAATGGCATCTTTATTTTATGTTTCTGGGGAGATTTTGCATCATAAAAGTTTCAATGTTTGAAAAAAAGTATCATTTTATTAGGAGATCATTTACTGGGGGTTGCCAGGTCGTTGCTACGCGTGGTTACTACTATGAGGTTACTGAGTGGTTGCTGGGCTAGAGTGTTCTGGATGGTTATTTGGAGGTTGCTAGATGGTTGAACAGTTAGGTTGTTGCTAGGGGGTTTTGGGTAGTTACTAGGAGGTTACTAAGGTGTTGCTGGGCTGTAGTGTTCTGGATGGTTACTAGGGGCATTTTGTGTAGTTAATAAGAAGTTGCAGGGGTTTCTCAGCAATTACCATGAGGTTACTAAATATTTGCTGGGCTAGATTGTTCTGGATGGTTACTAGGGGGTTGCTAGGATGTTCTGGGTGGATACTAGGAGGTTGCTATAGCTTTTTTGGGTACCTTTATTGGTTGCTAGGATGTTCTGGGTGGTTACTGGGTGGTTGATATGGCATTTTGTGTGGTAATTAAGATGTTCTTAGGGGATTCCGGACAGTTACTATGCAGTTAAGTGGCTGCTGGACTTGAGTGTTCTGGGTGGTAACTAGGGGGTTGCTAGGTGGTTACTATGGCACTTATGTTGTTCCTAGGGCATTCTGTGTGGTGACTAGGATGTTTCCAGGTGGTTTCTATGGTATTATGCATGTTCACTAAGTGGTTGCTGGTCTAGAATGTTCTGGTGGTAACTAAGGTGTTGCTAAGTGGTTACTAGGATGCTCAGGTTGTTTCTAGGGCATTATATGTGGTTACTAGGTGGTTGCCAGGTGGTTTCTATTGTATTTTGAGTGCTCACGAAGATGGTCCTAAGTGGTTGCTGGTCTAGAATGTTCTGGTGGTAACTAAGGTGTTGCTAAGTGGTTACTAGGATGCTCAGGTTGTTTCATGGGCATTATATGTGGTTACTAGGAGGTTGCCAG
>NW_020526537.1:97500-142500 GCF_003368295.1 Carassius auratus | reverse complement strand
CAAAAATACACAATAGTTTGTCAGAAATGCTTCAAGGCCAGAAACATTCTCAATACAACAGCCCACACCGATACAAAACCTTCCCAACAACACGTTTAGGAAAACATCTTCATTTAGGAGAGAATCTCAAACAATATCATATCTGCTTTGAGAACTAAAAACTTCAAGTATATTCACATTACATTTATAGAAACCAAAACTAAACATTGTCGACTTTTACTCAAGCTCATCTCATTTCCAAACCCTGATTATTTAATTTTTTCCTTACAATTCTGTTCATATCTCACATTTTTATTTTATTTTCTTGCACTTTTGACTTTTATATCTCACGATTTAAAATTCCCCTTGCAATTCTGAGTTTATCACAATTTTTTTTTTTTCTTGTAATTCTGATTTAAGCTCGCAATTGAATCATGATTTGTGCATCTAAAGTCAAATGAAGATTTGTACGAAGAACAGATGTGTTATTGCTGTTCTATTTATTTATTTATTCACTGTTGTAAGAGCTGTGCAAAGACTTATGTTTATGTGTTTATGTCCAAAGAAAGTCCCTCACAGAGGTTGGGAGTGAATGGAGACCGTCCCTTTAAACAGACACATATGGACTGATTTCTGGGACCGGAATCACAGCCCTGATGCTCATGGTCCCTGATCCCATTTCTGCAGGTCTGGAAGCACAAGAGCGGCTCCCATCAGCCTCTCCAGGATCAAAGCAGCAATCAGAGCAGAAGAGCAGATGAAAGACCGCGTCTCAGACTCAATCTGATACAGCAAGACCAAGACGAGCATCACTGAACAGTCCAGAGACATCAGATCAACACCAGAACAACCGAACAACAAGTTGCTTTGGATGAAAGAACCTGCTTACAGAACACACCTTGCAGAATATGCTAAATAAAAATAATATATATAAACAAAGGTGTATCTAAAAAAATAGCTTTTTTTGTACTGTCCCCAGTGCTTTATTTTTTTGCAGAACACAAACAAGACATATTAAATGTTTGCATGAGCTTGAGTCTTCAGACTGTGATGATGAAGAATCAAGAAGATGGAAATGTTCTGAATGAATGAATGAATGAATAATACACGCAGCTGAAAAGGCTGTAAAATCTTTTAGGTCTGCAAGGTTTGGAACACTGTGGAAAACATTTTGGTCTGCATTTTTGGGTTTGCAATAATTAATACATTTATTCAATTTGTTTAAACCACCTTTACCCGAATCACTACGCTGGTCAAGCAGCACAAAAACAGCAAACTCATCCTTCTGAAGAAACTGATCTGCTTTCACAAACTGTTCAAAGCGTCTGAGGCAAACACACAGTCTAGACAGACGAGACGCGCAGATACAAACAGCACAGTCATTAATAAAGTGTTTGTCTCAAGGCCTTGCGTCGAGCTATAAAACACATTCAGACTCAACACTTTTATATGCATCAGGAACCCTGCTCTGAACATCTCTGTGATTATAGTTAGTTGAACCAAGAAGAACGGGTCACTCTGATTATAAAATGAACCCTTTACTTATGCATAATGCATTATTATAAATTTGTGTTATAATGCATTAAATATTTTCATAAGTTATTGTAACCAAAGTTAAAATGCATTATAATATTTAATTTTTTTTTAAATCTGGTTGTGTTTTAATGCACTGCATGTTTTGAAGATGCAATAATGAATACACAAGTATTATAACTGTGGTTGCAATTATTTATGAAATCATTGAATGCATTTTAAGGTGCATTAAATCCTGCATTATATAAAAATGTTTCAAGTTTTAGCAGATTAATCAGTGCGAGTATTTATTGCACATCATCTCCATTAATTCACCTGAATGTTGCTGCAGTTTCATTATAATATTTAACCATTAGCCTTGAGTGGCTCCTCGCCGTATTGTTCAATGACAGACACTGTGAATGTTTCAGAAGAATGAAAGGTCGTCTCAGATGTGTTTGCATGTTCCTCTGTGAAGCTCGTCCTTGACTGTTCAGACCTGACAGCCGAACGCTCGCTAAATGATTAAATGCAAAAGGAAGGAAGGCAGATAAAAACAGAAGGCAAGCACGCATTACAGAGGACAAACCACATGCAGAGACGGAGCAAACGTGATGGAAACACCTCGAATGGAGTTTAGCATCGCGGATGCATTTCATCATTTATTCACAACACCAATAAGCATACGACAAAAATGACATTTGGAAAGGTCAGATGCACAAGAAACAGCTGAGCGCACAGTTTAAGAATCAGTACATTAATATAAAAAATAAAAGTTATATATTCTTCATATATATTCATATGAAAACTCTTAATGGCATCAGAGAGTCTGAACATTACTGACTTACAGTAACTAGCAGGATTAGAAGTGTTTATGTTGCTCTTTGTGTGAGTGTGTGTGTGTGTGTGTGTGTATGAATGCACGCTCACGTACAAGTGATGGGTAAAAAGACGGAGTGAACTCTAATTCTCGGAGGTCGATATGAGACCCACACTGCCACATTTATCCTTTTCACAATTTTCTAAGTTCAGCAAATGATTAAAAAAAATATGACATTGATTTTTGTGCTTTACAAAGGGAAAAAAGCAGGAACAGCGTGTGAATCAAGCTCAGCTTTAAAAGCTATTGATTTTTTGGACAATTGGCTGTATACACAGAACGATTTCTGAGATTATTTAAGAAAGCGTCTGAAATGTGACCCGCGAGCTCTAGTGCACCATTATTCAAGTGCTCTTATTTCCAGACATTTCCTCTCTATTGGTTAAAAATACCACTTTGGAACGAGGAGGAGATGAGAAAACACGAGCCGAACGTGAGACGATTCAAACGACTGCAGACCAACTCCAACAGCTACACCATCAGTTCAGTATTCATTAAAAGTCTCCTGAATCGCTTTCGAAACACAGACTGTAAGGAAACTGTCTGACAAAACAAACAAACAGTGAAAATCTCCAGTTGTCCCTCTCATATTAGTTTAAACACTGCTTGATCTGTGCAGATTTCTCTCCTGATTCAGACCAGAACACTGTTTCACTGGAGGAAGTGTTATTCTGGATTATAGACTCTATGTGTTTGAGTTAAAATCATCTTAATGCTGGATGTGTTTCAGGTTTTGTCTTCTCCAGATGTTCACTGATGGACTGGAGTGCTGTGGATTATTGGGATGTTTTTATCATTCTGACGGCACCCATTCACTGCAGAGCATCCATTGATGAGACACTGATGCAGTGCTACATTTCTCAGTTCTTTTTGGGTAAACTATTCCCTTTTTTTCATAGTGAAGGCTGAAATGAAGTGAACGAGAGCTGATGGAGGCTCCTTCACTTGCATTTTCTGCCGTTTAAAGAGTGTCATGCAGAAAATAGAGCTTTGAAATCCCTCTATTTGCGTAACTTTCAGAGGCCCACGGTGACCGGGACGAGTCCAAGCGCGACGGGGAAATCCTCACACACACACACACACACACACACACACCTCCAAAAGTAATGGTCTAGAGATGCATCATCAGCATGTTTAACAGTGTCAGTCATGGAGAAACACCTCAGCTATGACTAAATCAGGACAATTTCTGCTTCAGTACAGAGAAAATGTGCCACACACAACCATAAAAACACACAGCTGTAAAAATGACCCTGATCTAACGGGCTAACTGTTCTTATATTTCCTCATTTATTTCATGAATCAAACAATTTAGTGAAAAACACAGGAAGAAAAGCAAACTGCCATGAGAGAGCAAACACGAGCACATGATGAGCTGACAGGAGTCAAACACACTGTACGGACGGCTAAATGATGCTCGGCCTCTCTCACCAGCTGCTAATTGAATAATTTCAGCATGACATTTAGATGGAACTATTAGCGGCTCTTTATCATTACAGCTTGACATTTAAATAATGTTTTCTAAATTATCAGCACATTATTGGCTTCTGTTCATACTAATGGCCCATTCACATCACCTTTATCATGCAAATAGATGACATGATTGCACGACACCAGACCAGACATGATAAGACAATGAGAGAAGTCTGTGGGTGTGTATATCTGTCACTGTACTATTTTATTGTTGTGAGACTAAAAATGTATCCAAAATTTTCAAGCATTGGTCAAGCAATGTAACACAACATAAAGCATTATAAAGCATCACAGAGCTTCATAACACAACATACGGTAAAGCATCGTTACGCATCATAATGCAAAGAATTGTAATATACACTTTAATGCAACAAAGCATTATAATGCAGCGCAAGTAACATTGTAACACATCGTAATGCATTGTAATGCAACAAAGCATCATGAAGCAAGTAAGGCAACCTAAAGCTTTGTAACACTTCATAATGCAATAATGCAATGTAACGCACTGTAATGCAACATCAACCATTGTAAAGCAATGTAACGCACTGTAACACAACATCAACCATTGTAAAGCAATGTAACGCACTGTATTGCAACATCAAGCATCGTAAAGCAATGTAACGTACCGTAACGCAACATCAAGCAATGTAACGCACTGTAACGCACCGTAACGCAACATCAACCATCATAAAGCAATGTAACGCACTGTAACGCAACATCAACCATTGTAAAGCAATGTAACGCACTGTAACACAACATCAACCATTGTAAAGCAATGTAACGCACTGTATTGCAACATCAAGCATCGTAAAGCAATGTAACGTACCGTAACGCAACATCAAGCAATGTAACGCACTGTAACGCACCGTAACGCAACATCAACCATCATAAAGCAATGTAACGCACTGTAACGCACCGTAATGCAACATCAAGCATCGTAAAGCAATGTAACGCACTGTAACGCACCGTAATGCAACATCAACCATCATAAAGCAATGTAACGCACTGTAACGCACCGTAATGCAACATCAAGCATCGTAAAGCAATGTAACGTACCGTAACGCAACATCAAGCAATGTAACGCACTGTAACGCACCGTAACGCAACATCAACCATCATAAAGCAATGTAACGCACTGTAACGCACCGTAATGCAACATCAAGCATCGTAAAGCAATGTAACGCACTGTAACGCACCGTAATGCAACATCAACCATCATAAAGCAATGTAACGCACTGTAACGCACCGTAATGCAACATCAAGCATCGTAAAGCAATGTAACGTACCGTAACGCAACATCAAGCAATGTAACGCACTGTAACGCACCGTAATGCAACATCAAGCATCGTAAAGCAATGTAACGTACCGTAACGCAACATCAAGCAATGTAACGCACTGTAACGCACCGTAACGCAACATCAACCATCATAAAGCAATGTAACGCACTGTAACGCACCGTAATGCAACATCAAGCATCGTAAAGCAATGTAACGCACTGTAACGCAACATCAAGCATCGTAAAGCAATGTAACGTACCGTAACGCAACATCAAGCATCGTAAAGCAATGTAACGTACCGTAACGCAACATCAACCATCTTAAAGCAATGTAACCCACCGTAACGCAACATCAACCATCGTAAAGCATTGTAACGCACTGTAGCGCAACATCAAGCATCGTAATGCATTGTTATGCATCGTAACAAAACAAAGCATCATAATGCATTAAAATGCAACCTGAAGCATTGTAGCGCTTCACAATGCAACAAAGCATTGTAATGCACTGTAATGCAACATAAAAAATCATAAGGCATCGTAATACATCATAAAATAAAACATTGTAAAGCAAAATAAAGCATTATAAAGTATTGTAATGCAAAAAAAGCATCATAACACAACATAAAGCAACAAAGTATCATGAAGCATCATAACACAATTGTTAATTTAAGTTCTCTGATAAATCCTGACAAAAATCTTGTAAAATGTGCGGTGTATTCTGTGATATCAATGCTGTCGCACGTTTATTAATGAGTTCATTAATTTCCTCACCATGGCTTCACTATTTGGAGTTTGTCAGCTCTGGTCACTTTCAGCTTTCATCGTATAGAAAAGAGTAAATGATGAGTTTTGCTTTCTTCCAGCTAAAGTCAGAGGTCAGTGATTGGTGTGATTTTACACTCAGATATCACTTTATCATTTGCATCTTCACTCGCTCTGATTGTGCTTGTTACAGTGAGAGCGTAGTTGAGTTTTCACACCGTCACTGATAATTAGA
Organism: Carassius auratus; assembly: GCF_003368295.1. Classification (NCBI taxonomy): domain Eukaryota; kingdom Metazoa; phylum Chordata; class Actinopteri; order Cypriniformes; family Cyprinidae; genus Carassius; species Carassius auratus. The sequence continues at coordinate 136,383 of NW_020526537.1, read as the reverse complement.
TCTGCTCTGAAGGTGATTTCACCTGGCGTCTCTCTCGATCTCAGTCACTGGCGGTCTGATGGCTGTATTGACGGATGCAGCGATCGCTCCTCACACTAGTTAATATAACGCAGCTCTTCTAGCAGGTGGTTTAATGAGATCAGCGGTGTGACCTGTCAAGCTCAATCTGATTTGTTAGACTGATGTGTCGATCTGCTCGTGAAGAGCAGGAGGTTGTAGGGTCGCACTTTGATATGAAGGGAAGCGGGTCATTCCCCGTGAACCCAATCACCAGCGCGATGGTGTTACCGTGGCAACTGAGCATGGGATCAATGCTCAGTGTTCTGCTGGAGTCTGTGTTTGGGATGGAGATGAGAGAGTGTGTGAGGTATTTAGCGTTCGTCCCATCAGCCCTTCATCAGCTGAGAGTCAATGCCAAATCTAATGCTCATCTCTGACTTATACAACCACTGTCAGCCAAAAGCGTTATTTTTTAATCTGAAAGAATTTCTAACTTTTATTCAACAAGGACTCGTTAAACTGATCATGGCACATTGTTATGCATCTCAACGCATCATAAAGTGTAATAATGAATCATAATGCATAATACGTCATGATGCAACGTAATCCACTGTAAAGCATCAAAACACATCATGACACATTATAACGCATAATGCATCATCCATTAAGCATTAAAATCCATAGAGCAACATAAGCAAAACAACGGTATAAACACATTATAATGCATGATGTTTATATACAGTCTATGATAATAATGCATAAAGCATCATAATGCATAACACGTCATAGTGCTTAATGCATCATAACACATCTTGACGCATCATAAAGTATCATGACGTGTCATAACGTATCTTGATGTGCATAACGTATGCATCATTATCCATAATGCATAACCCATAATGCATCATGATGCATTCAGATTAGAATTTTAGCATCCTTGAACTAAATAGTTTTTAAATCTATAAATAAGCAAAACATCTCTAATGCATTATAAAGCAAAAGGAATCAACGTGCATAATGAATCATAAAGTATCCTGACATGTCATAATGAATATTTGCGCATCATAAAGCATCATAATGCAAAATCTGTCACAAAGCATCATGACGCATAATGCATCATAATTCATCAAAATGCATCATGACACATCATAACACATAATGCGTCATGACCCATAATGCACCATAACACATGATAATGCATAACGCATCATAGCACATCATAAATGCATCATAGTAGTCATCTATAGAGTCGTGCGCTATATTACAGCTCTTCTGAACTCTGATGCTCTTAGTGAGAAACAGATCTGCATTCAGGCTGACTCTCTGAAAGTCAAATGAATGGAGAAGATTTAAGGAAGTAAGAGTGAAAGTGAATGCTGACAGAATGATCCCGTCTGCTGTGTAACAGGGGTTTTCTCAGTTGGGCTGAAGGTTTGGGTCTAATGAAACACGTTTTCTCTGCATGATTCATCTGACAGCATGTACATTATGACTGACAGATACGGAGAGAGATGAGTTCACAAACAGCCTGCAAAGTGCTGAAGCTGATTCCTTTCTTATTTATTTAATTTCTCCCACCGCTTTTAAAATCAAACTTAAAAAAATAAAAGCAGACAAACAGTCAGGAGTGAATTTATCTTCATTAGCGCTGAAGCTCATCTGCTTCCACTCAGCTGCCATTACTGATGACGAACGACTTCAGAACCAGAGACGAACGAGAAGAATGACAGATTAAAAAATAGAGAAAGAAAGTTTCAAAATAGAGACAGAAAAAAAGAACTAATAGAAAATAGACAAGAAAGAAAATTAAATAAATTAGAAAAAGTTTCTATATATTTATATATTTTATTATACATTATGCATGCATATGTATTTATATTGTATATATTAATAATACATTAAAATATAATACATTATAAAATATTATGAAAATTATAGTATTAAAATATTAAAAAGTATCATTAAGTAAAACTATAAAAATGCACAAAAAGATTAAAATACACAAAATATAAATATATAAAAATGTAAATATTACAAATACAGTGTAAAACATTATGAAAGTTTTAGTATGGAAAAAAGTGATTTAGATAGTGTTTTGTAATTTTGTATTTTGTATTATATTTATTCACTAGTTCAAGTAAAATATCTGAAAAAAAGAAAGAAAAAGGATATATTAAATTAAAAGTGAAAATAAAATAAAATTATAAAATACAAAAGAAAGTAAAAAAGAATAAACAATAAAAAAGTAAGTTTTCATTGATCATAAAATCATTAGTTTATGTGTTTGAGAGATCAAACCTCACATCCCATGATGCATCACACCGAGTTTATCCTCAGTGGTTCTCATGTGAGGCGTCAGGTCTGAGTGAACATCATATGAATATTATGATTAATGTTAAGTAATTTCTCCAACAGAGGCTCATATCAGATCGAGCCCTCGAAGGTCTGTGAGGCAGAAGACAGTATGAGATGTTTCTGTGAAGACGATCGTGTGGTTCATCAGTGAAACATCTGCTCACATCTGGAGCTTCACACGAGACAGAAACAGAGCGACGCTGAACAAACACGCTCTCACAGGAACGTCCTTCAGAGCCTCACAATGAGACGCTTCTCTCTCCCGAACAATCAGTGAACCCCAGCGACCCGAGCGACCTCGTGAACACACGCACAAACATCACGTCTGAAAGATTCACAGAAAACACTGGGAAGGCTGAAGGACTGCATACAGAAGTTTCATTTTAAAATAGAAAAAAATACAGCATTAAACATTATGAAAGTAAATATAATAATAATAACAACAGCAATAAACATTTTATATGTTATGGAATAAAATTATATATGGAGAAAAATTTATATATAAATTCTATAAATAACATTTGTTTATATTTACACTTATCTATTTTGATATTTTACTATATATTCGCATATGCATATATATATATATATATATATATATATATATATACACATATACATAAAAAGTTAAAAACAGAATAAAATGCAAGTATAAAGGATATTAAATATAGTATCAAACATTATAAAATGTATAGTATAAAAAAGCACAAATAGATATATACTGATATATATATATATATATATAAACCTTAAAATATGATATAAAAATAGAAATACATTATGAAAATTATGGAATTAAAAATAAAAAAATAATATTTATAAGTAAAGATAAGCATTAAAATGAAATGCTTAAAATATACTAAAAATATAAATATAAAAACTTAAAATATGAAATATAATATAATAATACAATTATGAAAGTTACAGAATAACTAAGTATAATAGAAATACATTTTATATATAGTCTATATATAATAAGAGTATTATAAAATGTATAGTATGACAAAGTACTAAAATACTATTTTAATACTAATAAAAAAATAAGTATAAAAGACTTAAATTATACTACTAAAATATGAATACAGTATATAACATTATGAATATTAAAGTATTAAAAATGAAAATATGAATAAAAACACACTCACAAAAAATTTAAATATATAATATATATAATAATATATAAAAATATAAAAATAAATTAATACAGAAAGTCATAGTATGGAAAATGCAAAAGGTATATTTCTAAAAGCTTCTAATATACTATAAAACATGATAATATAATATATTATCATGTTTTATAGTATATTATCTTTTATGCATCCACACACTCTGTAGAAGCAGTTTTTGTGTGCAATTTCGGCGCAGCTCTCAAGGTCTTCACCGATTGTATTGTGTCTTGTTCATAGGCAGATTTATTCACTAGTTTTTAGTAAAAACGGCTTTTATTTCAGCTCTTCGGGAGGAAAAAGCACATAATCAGAGGAAGCTTTGCATTCAGACGAATGTCTTTGTGCGGCTGACGAAACAATAACGTGCAGAAATGATAAGCCTGCATACCTCCCACAAAATAATTCACTTTCAAGGGTACAACTCTTTTTTCTCTGTACGTCTGTTTCTTTGTCGCTGGACTTCCATTAAGCTCAGGATAGAGGGAACAAAGACAGGAGAAAAAACCCTGGTTTCTGCATCAGCTTCAGCGCTGAAACACATTTGTTGAAGATGTGAAGTACGACTGACTGAACAGAGCGGTCGCTCAGGCATTGGGCTAATGAACGGACTAATGAACACCTGTTAGTGTTAGTGCAGGTGAACAGAGGATGTGATCTAAGATTCAAACCCAAGACTGAAACACCAGGATGTGTTAGTCATGATTACACTCTTACAAATAACGCTTCATTATTGGCTTCTGTTTTACCATTTATTCATATTTTATTATAGGTTTTTTTTTCTGTTTTAATTTTAGTTAAAGTTTTATTAATTTTGTTGTGTGATTTGTATTTGTTTTCTGAATATATCTAAGTAGTTTTTAACAGTTGTAGTTTTTCTTAATATTTTGAATTAGTTTTTAATTTAAGACGGAATGTATGCTTTTTAATTTTAGTTTACATTTAATTTCAGTAATGTAACATTGTTTGTTTGATGTTAATATTGTTGATAATCACATTTTTGTTTTTAGTGATATTTTGTTTCAATGCTTATTTTATTTCAAGTAACAAATATGTGACCCCAGACCATAAAAACTGAACTAAGGGTCAATTTTTCTAAATTTAGATTTATAAACATCATCTGAATCTGAATAAATCATCTCTCCAGTGATGTGTGGTTTGTTCAGAGGACAATATTTGTCTGAGATACAACTATTATAAACCTGGAATCTGAGGGAGCAAAAAAATCTAAATATTGAGAAAATCATCTTTAAAGTTGTTCAGATGAAGTTCTTAGCAATGCATATTACTAATCAAACATTAAGTTTTGAGATATTTACAGTAGGAGATTTATTAAATATCCTCATGAACATGATCTTTACTTAATATCCTAATGATTTTTGTCATAAAAGAGAAATGTATCATTTGTATCATTTGTAAATGTATCATTGTGACCGATACAATGTATCGTTGTCTATTTCTACAGATACACCCCAGAGACTCAAGACTGCTTCTGTGCTCCTGGGACACTAAAATAAAGTTTTTTTGACTTCCAATATATGAACAAAAACTGAAATATGGGCGGGGAACTGAAATCCCATTTATTGATTCCCGAATAACTCTTAGGTTTGGAGTGACATGAAGGAGAGGAAATGACATCATCTCCTCACCTCAGCATCTCTCAGAAACATCATCCGAGATGACCTGGGTTACCTGCACATTTGGTGCGGGCTCTCAGCGGCGGCCCCGGGGCCCCGGTTCCTCCCTCCAGGGGCCGTGTCAGCAGAACGCTGATCTCGTACTCCGTGTCGGGGTCCAGATGGCCGATCTTGTGCGAGGTTTTATCGACGGGCTGCAGGTCGTACATGGTGCCGGAGACGGTGCGGTACTCCACCTCGCGGTTGATGATGGGTCCGTCTCCGTTGATGGAGTTCGCATTGAGCTGGATCCAGAGATACGTGGCCCCGACCGCCATGAGCTGAGGAGGAGCGATGGGAACCGGCGGCTCTGGGAGAACACACACAACATTTAACATGAGTAACAGTGCAATTACAGACACACACCAGTCGTTTAACTCTAAACACAGAGTCTGTAATCCAGAATAACACTTCCTCCAGTGAAACAGTGCATCTGCTGTTGTTGTTTAGATCTGTTTTAACGCTGCTTGATCTGTGCAGATTTCTCTCCTGATTCAGACCAGAACACTTCTTCACTGGAGGAAGTGTTATTATGGATTATAGACTCTATGTGTTTGAGTTAAAATCATCTTAATGCTGGATGTGTTTCAGGTTTTGTCTTCTCCAGATGTTCACTGATGGACTGGAGTGCTGTGGATTATTGGGATGTTTTTATCAGACTCTCATTCTGACGGCACCCATTCACTGCAGAGCATCCATTGATGAGACACTGATGCAGTGCTACATTTCTACAAACCTGATGAAGACACACACTCATCCTGATCTGGGATGGACTGAAGGTGAGCACCTTTTAATTTTTGGCTTGACTATCGCTTTAAGATATTAATACTGTTTTCTGCAAAGCAGATCAAAATGAAGTGAGTTTATGCTTAAAGCAAGAACAAATATCCGCCAGTGAGGCCAGAAAAAATTTAACTTCATTAAAAAAAACCTGAGTAAGAAAAATGATTAGCGGGATCCTATCATCACACGTGTGTTAGAGACAGTAACAGAGATCCAGTGTGTGTTTCTCCAGTCGAGTGTGTGTTTGTGACAGTGTCTGCAGATGGACGTCCCTCCGTCACCCCAGAAATACCCATAATCCTCCACGGCCCAGCTGCTAATTAAACAGCACCTCAAACGAACCACGTAATCCTGACGCCACAGACACAGCGGGACAGATATCAGAGCGTCCTGATGAACATCGCTCTTCACCGTCTGTCACGGCTTTGGTCACTGGTCTCTGTCTGCAGTTTTAGAAAGATATTGACCTCTGACCTCAAGAATGAAGAGATGCACCTCTGTAACACACTCACGTTTGATTCACTCCCCAGAAAGTGCTGACGCCTCCTGAAAATCATTGTGTTGTCGTCATAAAACAGACCTGATTTTCTGTATTTAAAATACAATGTCTTATGATTCTGGAGAGAAATATGACCTGTATATTTCACAAACTAACCCTAAAGTATAAAAAATATCCTAAAACATATTATAACATTATGAGAAGTACAAAGTATAAAAAAAAAATATATATATATATTGTAAACTGTTAAACAATTATAGTTCAGTATATATATAGTAAACACTGTACTTAAATATAAAAAGTTTCAAATAAAATGAAGTATGAAAAGTATAAAAGCTTCAAATGTACTTTAAAACAAGTATTAACTGTATAAAAGACATGAAAGCTTCAAATATACTATAAAGCTATACTTAAGTATGTTATACATTTAAAAATATTTTAATATTGTGAAATATAAGTAAAAAAAGTAAAACAGTAATTAATAAAACAACAGAAAAAACATTAAAATGTATTTTATAAAAATTAAGTAAACAATTTAAAAAAATTATGTTATATAACATTTAAAACACACACACACACACACACAAATATATTATTATACTTAAGTACATAAATCATAAAATATACTATGAATAAAATATACTATTAATGAATACTATAGCTTTACTTTTTTAAAGTGACGTGACATTCAGCCAAGTATGGTGACCCATACTCAGAATTCATGCTCTGCATCTAACCCATCCAAAGTATGTACACACACACACACACACACACTTAAACTAAGACAAAATAAATTTACAAAGATCAACGGCTGTCAAACCTCAGTCGAGGTATTACCTGCCCGAGACTCGAACCCACAACCCTCAGGTTAGGAGTCAAACTCTCTACCACTAGGCCACGGTTCCCTTCACTGGACCTCAAGCATCACGGATTGTGTGCCTCTCCTCTCTTCCTCCAGACTCTGAGACCCCACGACTCAAATACTGTACTTAAGTTACAAAAGTAAAATATCTTATAAAAAATTTAGTTTGATAAAAGTATTTAAAAAAACTTAACTTAAAAAAACTTAACTTAAAAAAAAAAAAAATCACAAATATATAATCAAATATTATAAAAGTTACAGCATTAAAAGAGTGCTGAAATGTAAAGATATGTGTGGGAAGAGTTTGAAGTGATATCATTGATCTGTGTGTGTGTGCGTGTGTGTGTGTGTGTGTGTGTGTGTGTGTGTGTTCCTCTCAGAGATGGCCATCCGTCAGCACTGACCTCCACAGATCTCCACTAACAGGTCGTTTGATGCAGCGGCGCGAGGCTGGCCTTTATAGAGACATCCGTTACATGCAGAGTGACACAAGCTCCTAGCATCTTCTACACACACATTTACAACTGAGAGCTCACACACACACACACGCACACACACACACACACACACACACACACAGCTCCAGAGATCTCAACAGTGTCTCAAAGCCTACATCAGTCTGAGATGGACTCAACATCGCAACTTTGCAAAAATAAAACCGTGTAGTAGAAAATATATATTTTTACATTTTTATACTTCTACAGTAAAACATAAAAAATAGCACACACACGTTTTACAATATATGTATAAATATATAACATAAAACAATGAATGATTCCTAACACCGTGACCAGATGTGAGCGGAGCGGCACGACAAAATACTATACAACCACTGATCTATATACGCACACACACACACACAAACACACACACACTCGCTTTCATGCTCTCACACACAGACACTCACATACTCATTCGATTGCACACACTCACACACAGACACTCACACAGGCTTACACACACGCACACTCACACACTCACAGACACACATTCACACACACACACACACACACGCACACACACACGCACACATACACGCACACACACACACACACACACACACACGCACACACATACACGCACACACATACACGCACACACACACACACACACTCTCTTTCATGCTCTCACACACAGACACTCACATTCACACTCACACACACACAGACACACTGAAAATGTCCAATCTGTCCAAAACGAATAAATAGAAATTTTACAAATTTTACTATACATTATAAAACATAAGTTATAAAATCTGTAGTATAGAAAATTATATTTAAAAATATATATATTAAAATGATTTATAACACATTATAAGTTAAAAACATACTTTAAAATAATTATAAAAGCATTAGTATGAAAACTGTATAAAAGTTACAAATAAACTATAAAACAAAAATATTGCATAGCATTTTTAAACATGAATAAGAAATGTAAATCTATTATGAAACATTATAAAGTTATAGAATAAAAAGCTTAAAATAGAATATAACATTATAAGGGTTGTAGTTCAGAAAGTATACAGAGTTTAAAATGTATTATTAAAAAACGTGAATAAAGAAATAAATAAATTTAGTATAAAATTTTACAAATATGATAATAAAATATGCTACAAAAAATTATGAAAGTTTAGTGTTAAAATTTAAAAAGTAAAAAAAAAAGTAACTGGAAAACATTATAATATATAATAATTTATAGTCTAAAAACAAAATCTAAAAACGCATATGAAAAATTCTAAATATACTAGAAAACAAAAAAAGAAAGAACATTACATAGTTTTTTACCTCTTCAATCTAAATCGGGAATGAATGCTGTGCAGTTTAATGTTTAAATTTTGTCCTGGAGAACGACAAGAACAAGAGGAACATCATTTATTTACAGTGCATTACATGTCACACAGAAGGCGTGTCGTCCAGCCTCAGGGCGGAGCCTCTGACCGTGATTGACAGCTCTCTGTCCAGACAGGCAGGATTAAAGTGATCAATCACATAATGCTGTGAGGTAAAAACTACAGGAACATAAATTCAATTGAGTGAGAGAGACACAGAAAGAGCTGAAGAAATATCGAAGGCCATTACAGCGTCAGAGAACAGAGAGGATTCAGATGCGGCCGGCGCAATAAATTCATATCAAATGTCTGTTGAAGGGCTGCGTGGGACAGCAAATACGTGAAAACACGGCCGCGGTCAAGGACAGCTCTTACCGCCAAACACACGCTAGATACATTAGCATAAAACACACACCAATCTCCTCAACAGACGCTTCGGCTTCAGCTCCATCCATCTGCACACCGTCCTTCACACAAACACACACACACACACACACTCTCACTCACTCTATCTCAAACACTGTGTTCACTTAAGTGTGTGCATGTTTTTGTGTCATATCAGGACACAACTCTGTATAATGTCATGGGTATGACACAGGTATTACAAGGAGAGGGTGACTTATGAGCACATAACCCATGTCCCCATTTTTCAAAACACTTATAAATTATACAGAATGAGTTTTTTTGAGAAAGTAAAAATGCACAAAGTTTCCTGTGAGGGTTAGGGTTAGGTGTAGGGTTGGTGAAGGGACATAGAATATACAGTTTGTACAGTATAAAAACCATTACACCTATGGGATGAACACACTTTACACAAAAACAAACATGTGTGAGTGTGTGCATGTGTGTGTATGTGTGTGTGTGACTCACGTTTGATGGTCAGCTCTCCGTAGTTGGACACTCCCACCCCTGTGTTCGAGTGGACGATGCATCTGTAACGGCCGGAGTCCTGTTTGGTTGTGTTCACTACATCAAACATGCCGATAAACCGCTGGTTATTCCACGGTTTGGTTGCTTTCATAGGAGCTTCCCGACCACCGATTCCCTGCAGACCAGAGAGAGAGAGAGAGAGAGAGAGAGAGAGGAGTTACTTAGAAAGGAAAAATATGGGAGGCCGTTTGAGGCGAAACCCATTGAAACACTTGCGATTCACACTGAAACACCTGCGATACACACTGAAACTCTTGCGATACACACTAAAACTCTTGCGATACACACTGAAACACCTGCGATACACACTGAAACACCTGCGCATACACACTGAAACACTTGCGATACACACTGAAACTCTTGCGATACAGACTGAAACACTTGCGATACACACTGAAACACTTGCGATACACACTGAAACTCTTGCGATACACACTGAAACTCTTGCGATACACACTGAAACACTTGTGATACACACTGAAACTCTTGCGATACACAGTGAAACACTTGCGATACACACTGAAACTCTTGCGATACACACTGAAACACTTGCGATACACACTGAAACACTTGCGATTCACACTGAAACACTTGCGCTACACACTGAAACACCTGCGATACACACCGAAACACTTGCGCTACACACTGAAACACCTGCGCATACACACTGAAACACTTGCGATACACACCGAAACACTTGCGATACACACTGAAACACTTGCGCTACACACTGAAACACCTGCGCATACACACTGAAACACTTGCGATACACACTGAAACACTTGCGCATACACACTGAAACACTTGCGATACACACTGAAACACTTGCGCTACACACTGAAACACCTGCGCATACACACTGAAACACTTGCGATACACACTGAAACACTTGCGCATACACACTGAAACACTTGCGGTACACACTGAAACACTTGCGCTACACACTGAAACACTTGCGATACACACTGAAACACTTGCGCTACACACTGAAACACTTGCGATACACACTGAAACACTTGCACTACACACTGAAACACTTGCGATACACACTGAAACACTTGCGATACACACTGAAACACTTGCGATACACACTGAAACTCTTGCGATACACACTGAAACTCTTGCGATACACACTGAAACACTTGTGATACACACTGAAACTCTTGCGATACACAGTGAAACACTTGCGATACACACTGAAACTCTTGCGATACACACTGAAACACTTGCGATACACACTGAAACACTTGCGATTCACACTGAAACACTTGCGCTACACACTGAAACACCTGCGATACACACCGAAACACTTGCGATACACACTGAAACACTTGCGCTACACACTGAAACACCTGCGCATACACACTGAAACACTTGCGATACACACCGAAACACTTGCGATACACACTGAAACACTTGCGCTACACACTGAAACACCTGCGCATACACACTGAAACACTTGCGATACACACTGAAACACTTGCGCATACACACTGAAACACTTGCGGTACACACTGAAACACTTGCGCTACACACTGAAACACTTGCGATACACACTGAAACACTTGCGCTACACACTGAAACACTTGCGATACACACTGAAACACTTGCACTACACACTGAAACACTTGCGATACACACTGAAACACTTGCGATACACACTGAAACACTTGCGATTCACACTGAAACACTTGCGATACACACCGAAACACTTGCGATACACACTGAAACACTTGCGCTACACACTGAAACACCTGCGCATACACACTGAAACACTTGCGATACACACTGAAACACTTGCGCATACACACTGAAACACTTGCGGTACACACTGAAACACTTGCGCTACACACTGAAACACTTGCGATACACACTGAAACACTTGCGCTACACACTGAAACACTTGCGATACACACTGAAACACTTGCACTACACACTGAAACACTTGCGATACACACTGAAACACTTGCGATACACACTGAAACACTTGCGCTACACACTGAAACACCTGCGCATACACACTGAAACACCTGCGATACACACCGAAACACTTGTGATACACACCGAAACACTTGCGATACACACTGAAACACTTGCGCTACACACTGAAACACCTGCGCATACACACTGAAACACTTGCGATTCACACTGAAACACTTGCGATACACACTGAAACACTTGCGATACACACTGAAACACCTGCGATACACACTGAAACACTTGCGATACACACCAAAACACTTGCGATACACACTGAAACACTTGCGATACACACTGAAACACTTGCGATACACACTGAAACACCTGCGATACACACTGAAACACTTGCGATACACACCAAAACACTTGCGATACACACTGAAACACTTGCGATACACACTGAAACACTTGCGATACACACCAAAACACCTGCGATACACACTGAAACACCTGCGATACACACTGAAACACTTGCGATACACACTGAAACACTTGCGATACACACCAAAACACCTGCGATACACACTGAAACACCTGCGATACACACTGAAACACTTGCGATACACACTGAAACACTTGCAATACACACTGAAACACTTGCGATACACACTGAAACACTTGCGATACACACTGAAACACTTGCGATACACACCAAAACACTTGCGATACACACTGAAACACTTGCGATACACACTGAAACACTTGCGATACACACCAAAACACTTGCGCTACACACTGAAACACTTGCGATACACACTGAAACACTTGCGATACACACTGAAACACTTGCGATACACACCAAAACACTTGCGCTACACACTGAAACACTTGCGATACACACCAAAACACTTGCGCTACACACTGAAACACTTGCGATACACACTGAAACACCTGCGTTACACACTGAAACACCTGCGATACACACTGAAACACTTGCGATACACACTGAAACACTTGCGATACACACTGAAACACTTGCGATACACACCAAAACACTTGCGATTCACACTGAAACACTATATATCTGTACAAATATATGAAAGAGATGCGGTTACATAGAAACTCTTTGCATATACCCTGTAATCACCCACGTACTGTTGTGCCTGCACAAACACTGCACTTTCAAACATTCTCGCGTGTGAGAGAGCATAAACATTTTCAGTGTGTCTGGAAGTCGTTTCATTTCAACAGAAAGTTATAGCTCAAATATTCTCCACGTATATGGCTCCTTCCAAACTTGTTTAAAAAATGAGGATTTGTCGTTATTCTTTACACTAGGCTTTTTCGTATGTGATCACTCGTGTGTTATTGCCAATTCTGATTAAATTTTTTCTTTTTTCCGAGTCCTTCGGTTAATTTCGTCAGAATATATGTGTAGAATATTTGAGCTATAATTTCCGGTTGCAATTAAACGACTGTAAATGTTTATGCTCTTTCACCCGCGAGAATGTTTGAAAGTTTTTATATATTTGCACATATATAGTGTTTCACTTTAAACGCGCAAGTGTTCAGTGTGTATCACAAGTTTTCAATTGGTTTCACCTCAAACGGCCTCCTATGGCCTCTCATAATTCTCTCTCTCTCTCTCTCTCTCTCACACACACACACACCCTCTCTCTCTCTTTCTCTCTTACACACACACACTCTCTCTCTCTCTCTCTCTCTCTCACACACACACTCTCACTCTCACTCTCTCTCTCTCTCTATTTCTCTCTCACACACACACACACTCTTACACAGGCGTGCGTGTGTGTGTGTGTGTGTGGTTCCTCCAGCTGTCAGGAGGTTCATCAGGCAGATGGAGGCCATTTGTTCGTCAGTGATATTTCTTCATTACTGTCATCAGAGTCTCTGCTCTTAATGTCTGGATCTCGTTCCTCTGTTAACGAGGACGTGTTTGTTTGTTTGTTTGTTTGTTTGTTTAATTGACAAACTGCGGAGCTGAGAGAACACTAACAAACAACAAACATAACTCACACTAAACTGAACTAGTTTGTTCTCGGCCGCTCGGATTCAAACCACACTGGAAGACTGTATGTATATATACAGACCTGCAGCCAGAGGTTGAAGTTATCTCTCCATTCTCCGTTGACGGTGCAGTGGAAGGTCGCCGACTGTCCAGCGTTCACCTCCACACCTTTGATATGAAGGAAGTGTGGCGTGTCCACTGGAGAAACACAGACGAGCGTTAATACACATGCTAAACACACCACCAGACTAACAGGAAGATTTTAGATCTGTTTTACACCAAGCCTGCATTTATTTGATCAAAAATAATTCAAGTTTATTTATATAGTGCATTTCACTATACAAATCCTTGCTTTACAGAACATTGTTTCTACAATGTTTAGTAGTCGCTTGACTGTCAGCTTATGTGTATATGACTGAAGTGTACAGAAAAATCAATTAAAGATGTAATCAAACAGAGGATGAACACTAATAACAGCAATTATAATTAATTTGGTAGTTCTGTATGTTGTTTCAGGGTTGGCATAATACAGCAAATGCTGTAAAATACAGCAGAAACTACTAATGTAGTATATTATTATCATTTTAAAACTGTTTTCTATGTGAATATCTGTTAAAGTATTTTTTCATGCTTTAAGCTTAAACTCGCTTAGTTTTGATACATTTTTCAGAAAACAAGACTTAATATCTCATGTAAATATATGATGATGATGATTATTATTATTATTATTATTATTATTGTTGTTGTTGTTGTTGTACTAATAAATATGGTATTGTATTATTTAACACACTGGCAGTAAATTATCTATATGGATTTTTTTTTTAAAGTAACTGTATTCTGATTACAAGCATTTTATTTTATTTTTTTGTGATCTGTTTACATGTAATTATTTATTACCCAGCAATTTAAAATGACAATTTTATTTGACTTATTTTACTTTATTTTATTTTATTTATTTTGAAATGTAATTTATTCCTGTGATGCAAAGCTGAAAATTCAATAATGAAAAGCATCATAATAAAAATGTAACTAAATAATAATTTTATATAAATGCCTAAATTAGGAATAATTAAGACTTTAATCTCTTCTATTGTCATTATTTTTACTTCTTTACTTCTACTGTCATTAATAATTATTTACCTAATAAATAATTGATATTTATTTATTTATTTATTTATATTATTATCTTTCTCTGGTACTTCTTACGCAAAATTAATAAGGCTTATATTTAAAGTATTCAAAAAATAATAATAATAATTTTGTTCCACTGAGACTCTAATCTTCAATAAAACACTAAAGTGTTTTCAAAAACACCAAAAAAAGATAGCGGTGATTTTCAGACATTTAAGTTTCAGATCTTTTTTTTGCCAAACGATAAGAAGTCAGAGATCTTGACAGGATCCAAATATTTCTCATCAGACAATCTGAGCTGCTCTTCTCATTCATTTAAATCTCTCTACTGTTTTTTTACTGTAAATCAGCACACACACTGATTAATTTATTAAGTTTTTTTATGTGATTTAACCTCGATCTCTTCAACTGCGCCAAAGATGTTTTATTACTGACATCAATATCTCCCTCTCGACCTCCTTGTTTCTCAGAACGAGTGTAACACAAAAATCATTATTGGTTTCTCATTTAATCTACACTCAGCTAATAATATTCCCCTAAAACTCT
The DNA here is from genome assembly GCF_003368295.1 of Carassius auratus. NCBI lineage: Eukaryota > Metazoa > Chordata > Actinopteri > Cypriniformes > Cyprinidae > Carassius > Carassius auratus. Next base: position 120,658 of record NW_020526537.1, on the reverse strand, counting down.
AACCTTAACTCTATTGATTGAACAGCGAGTTCTCATTAGTCATATCTGGGTCAATATGCATTTAAAACCAAACGCATCTGTGAGATGAAAGCTGATTTAAATCAGGTTATGATGTCTAATATTTGACTGGGTCCTCTCGCGGGCCGCCGTGACCTTGAATTGATCCGAGGAAACACTGCTAATTCAATCAGAGCCTGTCTCATTCTTCCCCGGGCTCTTCAATATTTCAGCAGCGCATCTGAAGCGCAGCCACCTTTAATACTCCAGCGCCCATCTTCTGTCTCTGATCGCTAAAGAAGCGTTTCTTTGCGCTGTGATGATAGCGAGACCCCCGCTGTCTGAGAGCAATGCTGTGCCATCTGCTCTCATCACAGCTTCAACACAATCATCCTTCACAAATCCATCATTAACGCTGCTAACATGTTGATATTGACCTCTGATTAGCGAGCTCATCTCTGCATGTGTTACTAGCGATATATTCTGTGATGCACATTATGTCTTCATATATTAATCAGTGTTAATATATACACTAAGTGCAAATAGCTGAACTTGTTGGCAGGGAAAATACTGTATGTTTTCCAGCTCAAGTGTCTACAAGTCAAGATGCATTTACTTGAGAAGCAACGTGAGATCAAGTATTGTGTTTTTTAAGGCCTCTTTGATCTGAGCGGATCAGTTTTTGAGTGAATATTGCTAGAATTATCCAGAAATAATGTTGTGCTAAATTCTAAAGAAAATAATCAAAAGATGTAATCCAATATTTGGTGATTATATAGCATAATGATTTTGAAAGGGACGGTTAAAAGGCCAAATTAAGTGGAGGATTTTCAGCACAGTGCAAGGGTTAAATCTATTTTGTTTTTACCACATTGATGGGTATTTTTTCTTGTTTAAAGCTTAAAGTCACTTAGTTTTGAGATATATATATATATATATATATATATATATTATCATTGTACTAATAAATATTGTATTATATTATTTACACACTGGCAGTAAATTATCTATAAGCAATTAGTAACAATTAGTAAATAAAGTAACTGTAATCTGATTACAAGCATTTTTAAAATCAATTTTATTTATTTAAATTTTATTTTACTTATTTTTAATTTCATTTAATTTAATTTTTCTATTTAATTTAATTTAATTTAATTTTAATTTAATTTTATATTTTTCTATTTTAACATATCTTGAAATGTAATTTATTCCTGTGATGCAAAGCTGAATTTTCAGCATGTTTAATTCAATAATGAAAAGCATCATAATAAAACTTAAACTAAATCATAATTTTATGTATATGCCTAAATTAGGAATAATTAAGACTGAAACTCTTCTGTTCAGTAATACTGCATTTATAGGCTCAAAAATACAGTAAAAACAGTAATTTTGTCAAATATTAGTACCATTTAAAATAGCAGTTCTCCATGTGAACGTATAGTAAAATATAATTAATGTCACATGATGCTGCCTAATAAGAACTTGTCTAAGTAGACAGCAGAATCCCACTTGACCCTTTCCATCCTCCTCCATTCATTCTCCTAACGGCGTCTCTTTTATACTCTCATATCTCTCCAGCATTACATGAAAGCTTTATCGTCTTCTTCCCTTCTCTTTTCAGTCTTTTGTTTTCTTTATTACTCTCTCTTTTATGGCTCGACTTCAATGCCTGGAGAAAGACAGACGATATTGATATTTGGAGGGTGGCAGGAAAAGGCCAAGGAGCGGGCGATGAGGGTGTTTTTACGACAGAGTCGGGTCTTACTGCACTGATGGCCCTGGAGGACCACGTCCTTGATGGCCAGCAAGCCGCGCTGCCCCGAGGTCACCGCTTCAAAGACGATCTGCGGAGGAAAGAGAAAGCTCATAAGCACAGTGATAAATGGACATGCTCTCAAAATGTCACACGGTGGAGTCCCACAGGGTTCGAGACGAGGCTTTACACAACGGCGCACGAAGATGAGGAAAGCACCATTCACACTGGTCATTAGCGCTCATTAAAACACCATTTGGCTTTAGTTATTGCACCAAACTTATTAAATCAGCGGCGTTAGGAGAGCGGGCTCCAAGGGTGCTCACGGTGAATCGGCTGTCTGTCAGATGGCGGCGTTTATAGACGCGGTAAATCACGGCTCTATCAGCGAGGTGCTGCAGCAGCATGTGCTAAATCTGCTCACTTCAGACTTCGTTTATACAGCCAAACAATTCAACTCGACAGCAGGACTCTGGGGTTCAGGGCTAAAGAGTGCCGAGTGAAGGATTCTGGGATACCTGCTCTCTGCTAAGGTTGCTATTATGATGCATATTGTGTGTGTGATGTGACAGGCGTCCCTTGAGCTGGTGCTGAGATGAAGGGGAACATCACGGTCACACTGACCTGAGCCAGCTGTTGACCGCCAATATGACGTGATTAAAGAGATCAAATTAAATATACACTGAAATATGTTTCAGATCAGCTGCTAATGCCAAAAAGTTGCGTTTTTGGTTTCGCCATAATTGTTTTAACTTATATGAGAGTGAGTATATGAAGTTCTTCTATTTTAAGGGATTTAACTGTAATTGAATGTGGATAACAGTATGTTTTAATTGACCAGAAGTCATTGCGATCCCCAAAGAAACATAAACAGAGATGTTTGACTGTCCCATTGGAGCGGTCGGAGGGACAGGATTCTCCCGAGGACACGAGCACAGATGAGCAACAGGAATGATTGGCTTCTTCAGGAACTGGGTGCGGTTCTCCAGACAGACCATAATATCACACAGCACTGCCAGCTCTCTCTCACACACACACACACACACACACACCCGCACAGCAGCTGCTACATCACTTTAACCCTGCCATCGGCAGACTCTCACCTCAATCACAGGCCTGAACGAGACAGAGACGAGACAAAGTTTGATGAGTCGAGAAATAAGACTAGAGGAGAAGAGTTTAATGAGATTTGATGAAACATAGGAAAATAGATGAGATGCAGCGAGGAAAGTAATGGAGATAAGAAGAGAAGAGGCGAGTTGAGAAGTGAGACAAGAAACTAAACCAGCTGAGAAGAGATGAATGAGACAACATGAGACGAGAAGATAAGAAAGAGAACGAGACGAGATGCAGAGGTGTGACTAGATGAGAGATGAGATGAGACTAGAACAGAGAAGTAGAGAAGAGATGAGACAAGACTGAGACAAGCTATTATAAAACATGAATGAGGAAGCTAATATAAGACAATGATAAAGAAGATGAGACAAAATATGATAAAATAAAAGAGGAGCGATGAGCTGAGATGATATAATAGAAGAAATAAAGTTTGATATGATAATATCAAGAGATGAGACTAGATGAGAAGAGATGAGATGAATCAAGAGATTCAAGAGAAGACTAGACAAAAGCTGAGATGAGACAAGAGTAGTGAATGAGACAAAACAGACGAGATGAGATGAGATGAGACGAAACGAGAAGAGACGAGACGAGACGAGATGAGATGAGACGAGACGAGACGAGACGAGACGAGACGAGATGAGACGAGATGAGACGAGACGAGACGAGACGAGATGAGATGAGATGAGACGAAACGAGACGAGACGAGACGAGACGAGATGAGACGAAACGAGACGAGACGAGACGAGACGAGATGAGACGAGATGAAACGAAATGAGACAAGCTGAGACAAATACATTCAAGAGAAGACCAGATAAAACGAGATGAAACGAGATGAGACAAAACGAGATGAGACGAGACGAAATGAGATGAAACAAGATGAGACGAGATGAGACAAATACATTCAAGAGAAGACCAGATAAAACGAGAAGAAACGAGATGAGACGAGATGAGACAAGATGAGACAAATACATTCAAGAGAAGATGAGATGAGAGCTGAGATGAGACGAGAGTAGAGGATGAGATGAGAAGCGAGATGAGCTTTGTTCACAGGAGAAAGCAGTGCTTAGACAAGTCTCATTATTATCGTGTCTCATGAAGAGAATGTGAAGGCTCAGGATAGTGTTTTAGCTCTCATATAAACCACTTGAAACAAAGGTGACTGAGTCTTTATAGATTAAAACAACAGGATCTTCTGTCTGACTCTGGCTCGACACACAGCAGAAACGCTCATAGAAAGCCTTATTTTCTCAGAACGAGCATATCGAGAAGTAAACAAACTTCTCATTGCGTTTATAACATTACACATGACTTATAATTAGCATTTCAGGACTGAAAACATCCAGTGGCACTTAAAACTAACCAGTAAAGCCACTGTTCCAGGAGTCAAAAGAAATAAATGCTCACGAGGACATCTGAACGGGACAGATGAAGAATGCATAAAAACAAAACGCCTGTCACAATTGATTAAAAGTTCTGATCGGTGACCTGATCGCATCAATTAGCATGGTGACTTCAACTGCATCCTTCTAGTGAGAAAAACATCAAATCCAGCCTGTAATTACAAAATAATGTCCAAAGCACCAGGTGGTTTCATTTGAACGATCACTTACGATACTGTGCAATTAAAGCAACCTATAATTATCCTGACGTCGCTAATTAGATACACATTCGCTCTATTCTCATCACACAGAGCGATGCATGTGGAATCCTTTCAAGAGCCGTAATAACACACGCTAGTTACAGATCAAACATCACCAGTTGAGCTAATCGAGCAACATTTGAGATCATTCCTAAATGCAGATGGGATGGAAACATCTCTTAGAATAGAAAGGAAATACAGGCGCCAACACATGGGCGTCTCCTGCGGCCCGTTATACTCATCCATGTCAGATATGTGCATGTTCAACCGCTCCCAAAGCCGGAATGCTGTGTGGGTTAGTCTTCCTGACAAATGTGCTGGATGTTTTCATGAACACCAGTGAAGGAACGTATTTCAGGCTGCTGAGGTTAAAACCACAGCCGGACAGTCTCTGTGTACCGCGGTACTCACTACACGCTCGCTGTGTGTTAATCTGAGGGTTACGTGTGTGTGTTTGTGCTTGTGAATGAGGAGCTTCAGGTCAGATCAGGGTTGCATGGATTTCTTCTGCTTCACCAGCTTTGTTTCTAATGTTAAAATTATTCTATTTGGAATTTCAGCAAAGGGTCATTTGTAAAGCCCTTTTTTAGAATGCAAGCACATAAAAAGCACATTATAATAAAAATGCATGAAGCAAAGATTCACATAAGTCATAATAAAGTAATAATAGCAAAAGTAATAATAAATGCATGGAAATATTAAAATAAATAGAGAGATAAAAAATACAAATTAATTCTAAAATAAATAAATAAATAAAAAGTACACCTGAAGAGATTAATAAAAAATGAAATAAATAAATAAATAAAAAAATATATATGGAAATATATTTACAGTAGTTTCAAAATGTATTTCAGGGACAAAAAATGAATTTCCAATCTTACAGCAGACTTCGATATTTAGGCTAAATGCAAATTGAAATATTTGGAAGGCAAAAATATATTTTTTATATATTTCAAGATATACACAAATGGACAAAAGAAAATATATTTTCACAAATATATTTTAATACACATTTTAGCAAATAATATAAATTATATTTGAAATATATAATATAAATACGAATAAATATAAATAATATAAATTATTTATACAGTTCAATGTTGATTCAATATTAGTATTACATCAATATGAACCAAATTCAACTTCAGCTGTAAAACAGCACTACATTATTCAGATCAATTCACTGAAGTTTGTTCTCATCTGATTATCTGATCAGTCAAATCAATAATATTATTGAATATTAAGTGTTTTTTTAAAAGATGTGACCACTAGGTTTGTTTCCTCATTTTAGTAATTAGGTAAATTAATTTGAATTGACTGCAGCTAATGCCATCAAAAGTGAATAATCTGACTGATAATCTAATCATTGATCGTGTTTCTGAATCTTCTCCAGCTGTCAGGATGAATCTGTGGAGATGAAATGATCACGTACAGCAGGTTCTGAGCGGTTTCTCCTAATCATCACCTCGCTCTAATGGAGTCATTTACCCAAACACGCTTCCCCTGCGCCGGGTCACCGGGGCTCGTTCCACCAATTAACACGGGTCTCCTTCAGCACCCATGAGACACGCTCGCTAATGACCAGCATGTGTGACATCACAGCCGTCTCTCTCTCTCTCTCTCTCTCTCTCTCTCTCTCTCTCTCACTCTCTCTCTCTCTCTCTCTCTCGCTCAGCACATGTGTAGATGAAGCTCTACAGCAGCAGATAATGTGATTCACACAAGCTACTATATACTAATGTGTGTGGTGGATCTCACCTGGTAGAAGTTGGGCCAGTATGTGCTGATGGCGAGCTCCACCTGAGTCCAGCTGCGTCCAGCGGGTCCAGACGTGTTCCACACGGGTAAACCCATCGGGCTGTTGTTCTCCTTGATGTAGACGTTCAGATGTCCCGGCCGTCCTCCCTCTCGTCCGGCCAGGTAATACTGGAAGATGACGCAGTGCGTGTCGTTCTCCTTCAGCTGCGGCGTGAAGAGCAGAGCCTTCTGACCCGAGAACCGAGCCGTCGAGTTCACCATCATGAACGCAGAACCTGTGGAACACAAACCACAAATAAACCAGTCACTCTCTGCACTTCTGCACCGTTTCATTCTTAAATTAACACATACATGTCAGTCCAGTGTACTGCTGTGAATGCAACATCTTCAGATGCGTGATGAACGTCAGTCTCACCGTCACACACGGCTGTGTTGATCAGACATACAGAATACATTCATGTGTTTATCAACACGTTCAAATCAGCGACGGTAATTGATTAAAGAGGAGCAACTTCATTAAGGGAGAAGCTTAATTCATCTTAATTAGCATTGTTAATCAATCTATATCTGTTTCAATCAGACTGCTGCCAGATTCAACACACACTGACTCACCATCACACACACACACACACTGACTCACTATTACACACACACACACCGCTCCGTAATAAGACTTCCTCCAGTGAAAAAGTGCATCTGCTGTTGTTGTTTAGTTCTGTTTAAACGCTGCTTGATCTGTGCAGATTTCTCTCCTGATTCAGACCAGAACACTTTTTCACTGGAGGAAGTGTTATTATGGATTATAGACTCTATGTGTTTGAGTTAAAATCATCTTAATGCTGGATGTGTTTCAGGTTTTGTCTTCTCCAGATGTTCACTGATGGACTGGAGTGCTGTGGATTATTGTGATGTTTTTATCAGACTCTCATTCTGACGGCACCCATTCACTGCAGAGCATCCATTGATGAGACACTGATGCAGTGCTACATTTCTACAAACCTGATGAAGACACAAACTCATCACATTACACAACTGCGATTTACTTTTCAGGAAAACTTAAATATCTCCTGAAGCTTGAAATGAAATAAGAACGGCGATCAATGTCATACGTTGTTTAATTAGTTCTGAATGGTGTTCCAGTGCAGAGGCGTGTTAATCAGCGCTCCGTCCATCAGTTCAGCCTAACGACTCCAGCAGCAGATCCTAATGAGTGTGTCTCCTTCACAATACTCTCAGCCCAATTAGTGCTGTGTGATGAAGCCCAAACTCAGCGTCTGATTGGACGAGAGTCTGCTCTAACGACCCGCTACACATCACATGACTCCAGATCACAGACAGATGCGTCAACACTAATGCACTGATGTACAGTAAGGTCTCGTTCATTAACATTAGTCAACGCATTGGTTAACATTACTATGAGCAATATGTGTTTTACATTAATTAACCTTTGTTAACATTGCTATTTTAGTATCTATGAGATACTATTGTAGATTTGAATTAATATCATGAATTATTGTTTATATTACTTATTATATATAAGTAAGAATAACATGTTTTAAATCACATTATAGGTAATTTAACTGTAAATTTGCAAATAAAAACTATTCGTTAACCAATTAAGTTTTACTGTAGCATTTTACTGTAAAAGTTAAAAGTTAAACACAATTTAGCTAATGCTTTACAATAAAGTCTAAATTGTTAACATTAGTTAAATACATGAATCAAGATGAACTAACAATACTTGAACAGCATTAATTAGTTAACGTTAATTTCAACATTTTCTAATATGTTTTATTTAAAATAAAATGAGAAAAAATAAAATTTATTAAAATTAAAATATATATATATATTTAAATTATTGAAATATTTGTATTAAAATAATTGTAAAAAATATATAAATAATTTTAGTTAATGCACTGCGAAAAAAACAATACATTTTTTGTATTGCCTAACATTAACAAAGAAAGTATAACTATATTGTGGCGAGTGGGGCGGGGCCGAGAGGCGTGGGAACGAGGAGTGAGGCCAGGTGTAGTGATTGGAGATGAGCTACACCTGAGCCCCACCGTCGGTATCGAGTCCCACGTAGGAGATGGAAGGATATAAAACTGGAGTGACGACCGTGAAGGACGAGAGAGGACCAGGCCTGGGACATTATTTTATGTGTTTGGCTTTTATTTATGCGCACCAGTCGTCCGCGAGGGGCTGGTGCGCCGTTTTGTATTTACTTTTGATTATTAAAGTGTTTTTTGATTGTGCGCCGGTTCCCGCCTCCTTCTTCCCGATGAATATGGAGATTTGTTTATTACATATATATATATATATATATATATATATATATATATATATATATATATATATATTGCTGTAAAGTATTACCATATTGTACCATATTATCACATGAACAGTGTATTTTTATTGTCTAACATTGGCAAGACTATTAAATGTTATTAAAAATATTTTTTAATTGTCATAAATTAGTTAAATTAGTGAAAATGTATGTTAACACGTTTTTGTGTTACAGGGAAAATATTATATAATAAATATTATAAATATTATTTGATTTGCATGTAACAATTTAAAATTATTCACAGATATTTGTATTTATTTATTAAGATTTGAGGAAAGATCTGTGTATCAGATTCCTCAGTGTTCAGCGTCACGTTTGTAATCATGTGTGGTTTAGTTCAGGATTGCTCACCGGATCCTGGATGAAATCATGGTTTGATCTGAGCTTGTGTGCGTGTTCCTCACGTGACGGTGTGCTGGTGTAAAACACAAGGTGAATCTCAGACGCTGGGAACACAGACAGCTCGTCACACTAATTAAACAGAGTCTGGACCGCATTATTATAAGAGAAGTTCCACATGTGTGAGAGCGTGCAGCCAGAAATATCACTGTATCATCATACGTCACAGATCGTTAACGAGAACAGTGATTCAATTAAATCCTCGCGCTGTGACGGTTCGGAACGGATAATTCTAGAAACGGGATTTCAAACCAAACAAATCTAACATTCAAATGAACTTGCTTTACGCAAAACAACAAGCAAGTTTACTTTATCCTAAATTATGCATTCAATTTATTTATTAGTCTTTCTAATATGATGATTTACTGCTCAAAACAAGCTTTTGTAGCATTATAATTGTTTTTTTTTAAAGTATATATATATGATCAAAAGTGATGATAAAGACATTAATAATGATACAAAAGATTTCTATTTCAGATAAATGCTGTTCTTCTGAACTTTTTTTTATCAAATAAATGTAAAAGAAAATCTTAATTGTTTTTATTAATTTTTTTTATTTTAAATAAATATTTAGTTGAATAAATATATTAATAACATTATATATTTTTATTATTTAATTTAATAAATTAATGGTGAATATCAAAACAAAATAAATAAAAAAATTTTTTTAAATAAATTAATATGAACTAAACACGTCTTATTTCTGTTTATTTAACTGAATAAATAAACAAATTGACTTGAATTTATATATCCCAAACTAGACCTCATCAGCCTTACAGGAAAACTTAACATTTAAATCATTATTTAAAATGTATATGATTTCTATATATGTTATAAAAATAATTATACAATAAAAAAGGAAATATTTATTCCAGCTTTGAACCAGTGAATAAATTAAATTTTAAAACAGATTCCCACAGAAATCAGCTCATTTAAACTGTAATAATATTTGAGTATTTTTACTGTATTTCTGATGTAATAAATGCAGCCCTGCTGAGCAGAAGAAACAGTAGAGTACATATTTATTTTAACTAAAGGGCTGTTCCTGACTCCCAGTGAACTGAATGAGCATGCTGGAGTAAATGTGATTAATCTGAGCTCTAATGATCAGAACGTGCATCAGCGTCTGCCGCTAATCATCAAAGTCGACAGGCTTTTACATCCCTAACGCTGCGAGCGACGGCTGTAATTTCCAGTAATGACTGGCGCTCATTATTCTGTTCACACTCAGGTCCTGAACCCTGTGAAAATCATTATGTGGCTGAAATGGGAAGGAAGGGGCCGCTCTTTAAACTCAAACCCTCCAGGTCTCATTTGCTAATAAAACCCGGCGAGGTCAAAGCCCGAGAAAAGGCCCGGCGGCGCCTCTCAAATGTCAATGTAGACAAGCCTATTCTCACATTGTGGCACCAATCAAAAACGCTCTCGCTGTGAGAGTTCGCCGGGCGAGGAGGAAAAAACCCACAAGAAAAGAGCAGGAAAAATAATAGCGATTGAGCCGGGCCGCTTTTGTCTGACTCTGACAATGAGGACGGAAAAAACTTGACTCCATCTGTCTGTCTCGCAAAAGAAAGCTGAAGAACTTTCATAAACTCGGAGGAAAGGCTTTTCTGTTTTCTGTCTAATTGGCCGGCGAACAGTCAGCCGTTCTCACACACATTTTAATGACATTATCCGCGGCGCTGTGTAACGCCATGAAGCGCCACCTGAGAGCCGTTAATTAATTCAGCATCACGTGACTCGTTTCCAGTCAAACAGCAGATTCTACAGGACCAGACACTGAAAAATCATTTAATGGACTTATAGCAAGACCTGAAACATTAGTCATGATGTCATAAAAGTATCTATTATACATATATATATATATATACACAGAAAGAATAGTAATAATTATTTGATGAAAAATAAGCAATACTGTGAAATATTAATACAATTTAAAGTCTAATGTATTTCTGTGATGCTCCGCTGTATTTTCAGCATCATTCCTCCAGTCTTCAGTGTCACATGATCTTCAGAAATCAGAATAATATGATGATTTACTGCTCAAGAAACATTTCTGATTATAATCAATTTCCAAGAATTATTTGCTGCTTAGTTTGATTTTTTTAATTAATATAATGATTATTTAATTTAATTAATTTTAAAAATGTATAATAATTGTATTTATTTAAAAAAAAAATATTTCAAAAATAAAAAAATTATTTCCCAAATCCTACATTAGATTAGAATTCATTTATATTTGAATATCATATGAATAATTGAATATTTTAATTTAAATGAAATATATAAACATATTAAAAATTAAGAAGGCCTGACAGCATCTCTTAAATATAATAATTAAAAATTTCATGTGAAAATATATATATTTATACAAATATACAAATTATATTATATATTTAAAAAAAATCCTTATTTAATATTTATTTAATATTTTTAAGTTGTGCTATTTAATATTTTGTGGAAACTGTGATACATTTTATTTTTCAGGAGTCACACATGAATAAAAACTTCAAAAGAACAGCTTTATTTGAAATATAAATATTTGTAAAATTTACTTTACTGTCACTTTTGATCATTTTAATGCATCTTTGGTTAAATAAAGAATGTTTGAATATATATTCACACATACACACACAAACACACATATATATACACATTCAAAAATTTCACTATTTTTACTTTACTTTTGATCGAATAAGGGCAGCTTCGGTGAGCAGAAGAATTGTATTAGCCCCAAACTTTATGATGGTGCTCTGAATATTTATTCAAAATCAGATTTTGCTGACCCCTTTCCTTCAAGACTTTCTCTCGGCGTAACGGAGACACAAACACTCATCACAGTCGTGAAAGCAGCAAACACAATTAGTGTGTTTCCCGCGGGACGTCATCTTTAGCTGATGTGATTGAAGATCTGATTTAATTCCTGCTATCCTTCAGTCTCTCTGACAGAATAAACCTCTCTGTGCGCGACCCGCAACAACAGGAGGGATGTTTTCCATCCGCGGGGGGGCGAGACGCGCTCTTACTGTACGCAGAACACTTAATTCAGTTAATGAGACTGTAAAAACAAATAACACTGCAGATGAGACTTCATTAGCAAAAAAGTACAGATTTCACCGCTTTTGATCTTCAGAGATGAATATTCTGGAGAAACGTCTTCAAGTGCATCTGCAGAAATGCAATCAAATTAGGTTTGTTAATGGAGCGGAGTCGATTCATGTGGCTTTCGGGTCAGAAGATGATGTTTAGTATGAGCATGCAGTCGATTTCAGGAGCCTCTATGATGCACAGATTCTCTCTTGTGCTTTCAGACGCCGGTTTGAATCATTGAGAGGAACCTTCGTACAAAAACACTGAGTATGTGAACTAAACACAAGACTGATGAAGAGTATAGTGTTCTGCGGTGACTATCAGAGTGAGGTGAAGTGAGACGGATCTCCTCCTCTTCCTCACTGGACTCATTCAGAGAGCAGGAAGCCACTAATTACCCAGGAGTCCCCAGGACCCCCCCCCCCCCCTCGCCCGGCGAGAGAGAGAGTGCTGAGGGCCAACACACAATCACATTTACATGCAAATGACAGACATATTAGACAGACTCCAGCGGCCACGACAGACCACAGGTGTGTGTGTGAGAGTGAGAGTATGTGTGTGTGTGTGAGTGAGAGAGTGAGTGAGTGAGTGCGTATATGTGTGCGAGTGTGTGTTTGTGTGAATGTTTGTGTGTGTGTGTGTGTGTGTGTAAGACAGACACCAAATATTTCTATGGGAGGCCGTTTGAGGCAAAACCCATTGAAAACTTGTAATACACACTGAAACACCTGCGATACACACTGAAACACTTGCGCTACACACTGAAACACTTGCGATACACACTGAAACACTTGCGATACACACTGAAACACTTGCGATACACACTGAAACACTTGCGATACACACTGAAACACTTGCGATACACACCGAAACACCTGCGATTCACACCGAAACACCTGCGATACACACCGAAACACTTGCGATACACACTGAAACACTTGCGATTCACACCGAAACACTTGCGATTCACACCAAAACACTTGCGATACACACTGAAACACTTGCGATACACACTGAAACACCCGCGATACACACCGAAACACCTGCGATACACAACGAAACACTTGCGATACACACCAAAACACTTGCGATTCACACCAAAACACTTGCGATTCACACCAAAACACTTGCGATACACACTGAAACACTTGCGATTCACACCAAAACACTTGCGATACACACTGAAACACTTGCGATACACACTGAAACACTTGCGATACACACTGAAACACTTGCGATACACACTGAAACACTTGCGATACACACTGAAACACTTGCGATACACACCGAAACACCTGCGATTCACACCGAAACACCTGCGATACACACCGAAACACTTGCGATACACACTGAAACACTTGCGATTCACACCGAAACACTTGCGATTCACACCAAAACACTTGCGATACACACTGAAACACTTGCGATACACACTGAAACACCCGCGATACACACCGAAACACCTGCGATACACAACGAAACACCTGCGATACACACCAAAACACTTGCGATTCACACCAAAACACTTGCGATTCACACCAAAACACTTGCGATACACACTGAAACACTTGCGATTCACACCAAAACACTTGCGATACACACTGAAACACTTGCGATACACACAGAAACACCTGCGATACACAACGAAACACTTGCGATACACACCAAAACACTTGCGATACACACCGAAACACCTGCGATACACAACGAAACACTTGCGATACACACCAAAACACTTGCGATACACACCGAAACACCTGCGATACACAACGAAACACTTGCGATACACACCAAAACACTTGCGATACACACCAAAACACTTGCGATTCACACCAAAACACTTGCGATACACACTGAAACACCTGCGATACACACTGAAACACTTGCGATACACACTGAAACACTTGCGATACACACTGAAACACCTGCGATACACACTGAAACACTTGCGATACACACTGAAACACTTGCGATACACACTGAAACACTTGCGATTCACACTGAAACACCTGCGATACACACTGAAACACCTGCGATACACACTGAAACACCTGCGATACACACTGAAACACCTGCGATTCCCACCGAAACACTTGCGATACACACTGAAACACCTGCGATTCACACCGAAACACTTGCGGTACACACTGAAACACTTGCGATTCACACCGAAACACCTGCGATACACACTGAAACACCTGCGATACACACTGAAACACCTGCGATTCCCACCGAAACACTTGCGGTACACACTGAAACACCTGCGATACACACCGAAACACCTGCGATACACAACGAAACACTTGCGATACACACCAAAACACTTGCGATTCACACCAAAACACTTGCGATTCACACCAAAACACTTGCGATACACACTGAAACACTTGCGATTCACACCAAAACACTTGCGATACACACTGAAACACTTGCGATACACACCGAAACACCTGCGATACACAACGAAACACTTGCGATACACACCAAAACACTTGCGATACACACCAAAACACTTGCGATTCACACCAAAACACTTGCGATACACACTGAAACACCTGCGATTCACACCGAAACACCTGCGATACACACTGAAACACCTGCGATACACACTGAAACACCTGCGATTCCCACCGAAACACTTGCGATACACACTGAAACACCTGCGATTCACACCGAAACACTTGCGGTACACACTGAAACACTTGCGATTCACACCGAAACACTTGCGGTACACACTGAAACACCCGCGATACACACCGAAACACCTGCGATACACAACGAAACACTTGCGATACACACCAAAACACTTGCGATTCACACCAAAACACTTGCGATTCACACCAAACACTTGCGATACACACTGAAACACTTGCGATTCACACCAAAACACTTGCGATACACACTGAAACACTTGCGATACACACCGAAACACCTGCGATACACAACGAAACACTTGCGATACACACCAAAACACTTGCGATACACACCAAAACACTTGCGATTCACACCAAAACACTTGCGATACACACTGAAACACCTGCGATTCCCACCGAAACACTTGCGATACACACTGAAACACCTGCGATTCACACCAAAACACTTGCGATTCACACCAAAACACTTGCGATACACACTGAAACACTTGCGATTCACACCAAAACACTTGCGATACACACTGAAACACTTGCGATACACACCGAAACACCTGCGATACACAACGAAACACTTGCGATACACACCAAAACACTTGCGATACACACCAAAACACTTGCGATTCACACCAAAACACTTGCGATACACACTGAAACACCTGCGATACACACTGAAACACTTGCGATACACACTGAAACACTTGCGATACACACCAAAACACTTGCGATTCACACCAAAACACTTGCGATTCACACCAAAACACTTGCGATACACACTGAAACACTTGCGATTCACACCAAAACACTTGCGATACACACTGAAACACTTGCGATACACACCGAAACACCTGCGATACACAACGAAACACTTGCGATACACACCAAAACACTTGCGATTCACACCGAAACACCTGCGATACACACTGAAACACTTGCGATACACACTGAAACACCTGCGATACACACTGAAACACTTGCGATACACACTGAAACACTTGCGATACACACTGAAACACCTGCGATACACACTGAAACACTTGCGATACACACTGAAACACCTGCGGTACACACTGAAACACTTGCGATACACACTGAAACACCTGCGTTACACACTGAAACACCTGCGATACACACTGAAACACCTGCGATACACACCGAAACACCTGCGATACACACTGAAACACTTGCGGTACACACCGAAACACTTGCGGTACACACTGAAACACCTGCGATACACACCGAAACACTTGCGGTACACACCGAAACACTTGCGCTACACACTGAAACACCTGCGGTACACACTGAAACACTTGCGGTACACACCAAAACACTTGCGATACACACTGAAACACTTGCGATACACACTGAAACACCTGCGGTACACACTGAAACACCTGCGGTACACACTGAAACACTTGCGGTACACACCGAAACACTTGCGATACACACTGAAACACTTGCGATACACACCGAAACACTTGCGATACACACTGAAACACTTGCGATACACACTGAAACACTTGCGCTACACACTGAAACACTTGCGCTACACACTGAAACACCTGCGGTACACACTGAAACACTTGCGCTACACACTGAAACACCTGCGGTACACACTGAAACACTTGCGATACACACCGAAACACTTGCGATACACACTGAAACACTTGCGAATACATGTGAAACACTATATATCTGTACAAATATATGAAAGAGATGCGGTTGCACAGAAACTCTTTGTATATACCCTGTAATCACCCACGTACTGTTGTGCCTGCACAAACACTGCACTTTCAAACATTCTCGCGTGTGAGAGAGCATAAACATTTTCAGTGTGTCCGGAAGTCGTTTCATTTCAACAGGAAGTTATAGCTCAAATATTCTCCACGTATATGGCTCCTTCCAATCTTGTTTAAAAAATGAGGTATTTGTTGTTATTCTTTACACCAGGCTTTTTCGTATGTGATCACTCGTTTGTCCAAATCTGATTTTTTTTTTTTTTTTTTTTTTACATTTTCTTTCCCGTGTCCTTCGGTTCATTTAGTCAGAATATATGAGGAGAATATCTGTGCAATAATATCTGCCCGTTTAGTGGGTTTAATTGTATTTATGTAAAAAAAAAAAAAAAAAAAAATATTATTTTTTTTATTTTATATTATTATTATTTTTTCTCACGGTTTGAAAGGGTAAACTCTGGTTCACACTCCAATACAGTAGGTGGTGATAATGTACCTAACTTTGGTGCTACCCACCATAAAACCGAAGAAGAAGAAGAAGTATAACTTCCGGTTGCAATGAAATGACTTCCGGACACACTGAAAATGTTAATGCTCTCTCACACGCCAGAATATTTCAACGTTTTTATAAATTTTCACAGATATATAGTGTTTCACTTATACTCTCAATTGTTTCAGTGAGTATGGCAAGTTTTCAATGGGTTTCACCTCAAACGGCCTCCCATAAATTTCCACTAGAGGAAACGCACTGTGCTCGGAAGCTTATTTCACCTCCTATAGAATCCCTTAAAACGCTTACTAACACACACACACACACACACACACACACAAACAGATCAGCACAAGGACTACTGACATATCAATATTCTTCAGTCCAGTCAGATTTAGTACTACAGTACTTTATGCATTACTGATTGTTTCAGAGTAGCTTAACATAAATGAAACAGTAAATTATTGTAGAAAATACTGTCAAAATTGTAAAATGAAATTAATGAAAACTTCAGCTATACAGAAGACAGAGACATTAGACATATTTAGAACAATTCAGTTAACATGCAGTTCTAATCTAACTGTTTCAGTCAGGGTATTATAGTCAACTAAAACTGAAACTAACACTAAAAAACGTTTTTAAAAAAGCTACTTTAAGCACAAACAAACTTAAGCTGAAATAAAAAAAAAATTATTACATAAAATATCAATAAAATTACATTTCTAATTTAATTTAAATTTGCCAACTAAAACTTAAAAAGCATAAAAAACGATATAGACATATTTACAAAAATAAACACATAAATGCTAAAAATGATCAAAAAATAAATACAATTTCTTAAACTTCAGCTGAAAACCAAAAATCTAAAAATAAAAACCGATTCAAAGTATTAATAAAACGTTTATAGTATATCAAAGATACTGAAACAACACTGGTTTAGAGCAGTTAATATTACTGAATAAATTTAAAGTAAATGATTTGATGATTTTATTTTTAGCACCTCAATATTTAAATAAATTCTGTAAATATGTTTCATGTAAAATACCAGGTTAAAATAAATAGTAACGGTAAACTTTGAGTTTTCCACAAACGCATGTATATCGATGTAACGGTAACATCGTATCGTTGATCCTCATTTCATGTTGAATTTAAAAATGAAGTCAGTGTAAACGACAACATCTTTATAAAACTCAAATCACCGTTAGGCTAAAACACTCAAACCAGCCACACTCAATTTTAACGACACACACACACAGATAGAAATAGAGAGGCTTGAAATTAGCCACGTCTCCTAACGAATGCGGCGCGCGGCACTGAAGCAGTGATCTATCTGTGAAGCCGCGTGCGTGTCAGATTTAAGAGGAAAACAATATCCATTCAACAGCGGCGTCTCCATTAGTCTGATTCCTGAGGTGCTGTCAGACCCAGAGTCCTCGTCTCAAATCAAATGAGAGGCGATCAATGCAACATTAAAGAGAGAGAGAGAGACGTTCCAAATACGGGAAAAGCATCCTAATGACTTCCAAAACGCCACTGCTGGAGGATAAACGCTTTAATTAAAATAGATTTGCCTGTTTTTATATACAAATTCATTCCCAGAGCTTCTGTCTTTCTTGCATTAGTGTCGGCCAGCTGTTATCGAGCACCGGTCACTTTTACCATAACACGACTGAGAACCAGCTTTCCTCGGTTGATTCTGCCGGTTTTATTCTCTAATAAAGAGCGGTAGTGATCGCACACCATCTCAGCCCATTATTCCCTCCATTGAGATTTCAAACAATCCTCAATAAAGAGCTCTAACCAGCCAAACCCAGCAGATTACACCGTTTCATTCAGCAGGGGAATAAACGATGAAGCCATGCAACCAGATCCACCTACACCTCAATCACTACCAGCATAAAAACCATGAATTGTGACGTTTAATTGCACAATATTCAGATATGCACAGATATAAAAGCAGTTTGATATTGATCTGCACAGTTGCTAATGAATTTCCAAAGCGTATTTCAGGATCATGGGGAGTAAAACAGCAAATATCATCAGAGACCTCAGACTAGAAGTGTAAAAGAATGGCATTTAACAGTACTCAAATATATTCAATGATATCCATTAAAAACCCAATAAAACTTGATCTTCCAGAAATCATGCAGATTTCCAGCTTCAAATCATCAGATGAACGCAATCTCTGATCTATTTCTAACAGATAGACATCTGGTAAACACATTTGTTAAATCAGCCAGAATCCCTCCTGAACATCAAATCATCAGGTAAAACCCATTAAATCTGGCTCTTCAGACACAGAAACCTGCGGTGGATCTGCTGTCAATGTGTGCTGTGAGATAACTGTGTTCCTGGAGGCTTATAAAGGTAAATCCAAGACCTTTTTAAGAAGACTGAAGGAAACACAATACGTCAATATGCTTTCTTAAGATAAATGTCTAGAGAGCCGACAATGAGTTGTATTGACAAGACTGTCCTGAACGTGACCTCGCTCAAATAAACCACTTAAACCAGCCTAATGTGATTAAGCAGACCGGTCTGTTCTGATGGTTTTAGACACGGTCAGACTGAGAGATCCTGTATAAAATGAACAATGACTGACCGAGAGCTGCTTTAGTAATTCTCAAATAAATCACAAGGCCACTGAGAAAACAAGATTATTTTTCTGAACTCATCGGCAGATATTTTTATTATTCTTGTTTTAGGCAAAAACTCACTTAAAGTAATTTTGCTTCAAGTAAGTGTATCTTGATTTAATTCTCATAATGCATTCATGACCATTTTGATCCAAAATTGATTCATTAATTTTTATTGTTTATTTTTATAAATGCATAGTTTTTAGCAAGTGAACAAAACTTTGCAAATGCATTAAGACCCTCAAAAAGCACATCATTTAATTTACTACAGATTTTTCACCAATTATCTTTTAAGAGATATAAATATTTTTAAAACGTTGCACATTCTGGATTTACTATTCTAAGATCACAAAACCATTGTAATAGATGTTGTAAATGTAATCAAATAAACTTAATTCAAAGTTTTTTCTTTGAACCCCATTGGCAGATATTTGATTATTTTTGTTTTGAGCATAAATACACATGATTTTTTCATAATTTCTGGGTCACGCTTGGTACCCTCATGGTCAAAAGTGACCGAAGACTTGAAATGCAATGCTTTTAGTTATTTATTTCTTTTTTTTCAGGAAAATCTATGTAATAAATTTTATATATTTTCTTTTATTATTATTTATATTTTTGAAAGGGATTTTATGATACTATGCAATATTTATAAAATTTTTATGAGCATTTTCTTTGTCATTTTTGAGCATGGAGCTACCAATGAATTTATTTGATTTTTTTTACCTTTCGCCCCTTTAACATATGCAAATCATGTCCATGATTTTTTTGTGTGTCCACAAGCCAAATGTAAACAAATGCACCAAATTTCATCCCATTCTGATAAAGCAACTATTAAAAAAAAAATCTAAATGTAACATTTTCTGCCAATTTCGACCAAGTGGTACATTGAGGAGGCCATTGAGAATCCTAACCTCCATCAACACAGATGAACCAATAAATAAAGCATGAAATGCCACTAATGGATCAGTAATTGATTGTAGTGATGGTCTCACCCGGTGGCACCCATGGGTCCAGCGAAGACTTTTCACTGGTGTCAATCTGTTCCCAGTCCAGGTCATCGTCTCGCCCTTGGGTGTATCCACACGACGAGAAGGGCTTCTCAAAGTCACAATCTCCTGCAACAAAAGGACAGACATTTACATTATCAGCGAGTTTCCCATTACTATGGATGGAAATGAGCTAACACATCTACTCGGTGCCCTCCTCCTCTTCGTAATGCAATATGCCAAACAACATGAGCGCTTAAACCGCGATGTACGCGCGGCACAACATACATTACCATCATTAGCCGTGCCGCGTGCCAATTTCACAGTGACAGAAATGAAGTGTCCAAACTCTATCATCGTTAAACGCTGGGCCGCCGCTGCACCAGCGAACATTAATGTGATTCATTTCACAGCGGCGTGCGACCAGACTTCCCCTTCACATCATCTGCCATTAGCTTTCATTCATCCTAATTCTCCTCGTGGGATACACAACACCGACAGGTCATCTGCGCTTTTAATTCCTGCAATAAACAGGTGAGAATAAACAGAGGATCTGTATTTATGAACCCATTAATAAATCAGCCATTTAAAGGTTTCTGAGGCTCTTCGACTGTTAAACATTGATGTTTTTGGTCTCACATCCCAACCAGACGGACTCAACCATGAGTTCTGTTAATGTATCTTGATTTAAGGGATCTAAGGGAATTAAATGTTGCAAATGTTTTAGGATACGCTTTCCCTCTTTAATATAATTAAATTTTTTAAATGCATCTTATTTATATATATTTCACCCCAGATTTTTACAAATCCTTTAAAAAGTGTTATACGTTTCTTGTTCGGGTAATTCTGAACCCAGGTGTGTATGGAGTACAACTAGTGTCAAAAATAATTTTGTAAAATTATACATTGAGTTTTATAAGTGTCAAACTTTGTAAAATATATTAAGCATTTTTCCCCATTTTTAACCCAGTTATGAATTTTGTTGATGAACATGAATATGTTTGCCTATTGATCATTGCAGCATGAAAATAAATATATAACTTTAAAGACTAAAATGTATGTTGTTTTGTTAGAAATAAATAAGTAGGTTTTATACATTTGTACTCTTTTTGAGCAGTTTTAAAACTTTTAAACGGTTTCAAACATTCATTCATTCATTAAAAGTTGCTGATCATATATACTGTATTTTAACAGAAAAATATGAAGCTCTGATGATTCTTCAGGTCTAAACGCACCCAGAATGTGAATATAGCATACAGATTTTGAATGCATTGTGAAGGTTATTACAACGTCTTTGTAAACCGGAGCTCGGACTGCTGCAGAACTTCTACCAGCGTCCGAGTGAAATTAATGTTCAAGGCTGTAATTATGGGTAAACAGAAACAGGTGCGAGGAAACGATTATTGGCACATTTTTAGCCCCGTTGCTTACAAGCGCTGCGCTGTGATTTATTCTGTGTGCGCTGAGTGCATCTGAACGACCCGACGCAAGGCCAAAAGTTCTCTGCTCTCCAGAGGAAATGGAAAGTAATGGTGAAATAAATTAATATTTCAGGACACGGTGCTGCAGCGCTCACAAACTCACTGTAAATCAACACAGGAGCTGCTAGACACACACACACACACACAGATCAGCAACAAAAGACACCCATTTAACACACACACACACACACACACACACACCTTCCTCTTTGCACAAATGCACAATAATGCTTACATAAACAGGAAAAACAGAAAAACACATCTTACACGCCAGATCTGATCTATCACTCTTGAAGCATGATGACTGAGTGTGTGTGTGTGTGTGTGTGTGTTCCCAACTTACTCTTACCTCCAGTATGTGAATGTAGGTAATAATACACAGTAAGAAATATACTGTAATATAATGTAATATAATGTAATATATATATATTGCTTCAAGAAAATAGAATAAGAAACAAGATGATGTAAAAAAATAAATGAACAGTGAAAAAAATACATACATTTAATCTATAAAATATATTATTATTATTATTATTATTATTATTATATATTTTATTGTGTGTACAAAATACTGAAATTGAATTTATAAATTTATTCTGTGTATTATATCTTTGTGTTAAATTGTTGATATTGTATAATAATATTATATAATATACATTTTATTTATTACGTAACATTAAGCAATTGCACATTTTATTATAATGAAGTATTTTAATTATATTAACATTTCTACTATAATTAGGATTAAGTCAGTTTGTGTGTATATATATATATATATATACAGTATTGTTCAAAATAATAGCAGTACAATATGACTAACCAGAATAATCAAGGTTTTTAGTATATTTTTTATTGCTAGGTGGCAAACAAGTTACCAGTAGGTTCAGTAGATTGTCAGAAAACAAACAAGACCCAGCATTCATGATATGCACGCTCTTAAGGCTGTGCAATTGGGCAATTAGTTGAAAGGGGTGTGTTCAAAAAAATAGCAGTGTCTACCTTTGACTGTACAAACTCAAAACTATTTTGTACAAACATTTTTTTTTTCTGGGATTTAGCAATCCTGTGAA
>NW_020526537.1:32500-92500 GCF_003368295.1 Carassius auratus | reverse complement strand
ACTGCTTAATTAGATGCATGACCTATGACATCATCAACATAAGATTTGGGAAGTGTGTTCTCATTCCTTGAAGGTGTTTGTTCAGCCAAAAACAATATGCATAATATAATATAGTATAAGATTTTATGTGACCCTGGACAACAAAAACAGCAACTTAAGACTGGTTTTGTGCTCCAGGGACACATATAATATAATATAATATAATATAATATAATATAATATAATATAATATAATATAATATAATATAATATAATATAATATAATATAATATAATATAATATAATATAATATAATATAATACCTGTAAAAAAAAAATGAAATAAAATGAACAAAAATGAGACGTTTAAAAAACTAAATTAACCAAAAATAAAATATTAAATGAACACAAAAAATATAATTTAAAAAATAATTCACAATATTGATTAAAACTATAATACTATTTCTAAATTAATACAAGAAAACACTAAATTCAAAATAAAAAAGAATGAAACTAAATGAAAAAACTATAATAATCACATTTGCAAATAAAATGCACAAATGACATCAATAAAGCTAAAAAAACTACCCGAAAAATAATATTATATCATATAATATGAAATATGTTATAATAAATATAAACCTAACTGTAAAAGAATAAATAAAGTGAAATAAAATTAACAAAAATTATACAGTCATTTAACAAAAACAATTACTGAAACTGAAAATATAATATAATATAATATAATATAATATAATATAATATAATATAATATAATATAATATAATATAATATAATATAATATAATATAATACATACAGGTTTTCGGGTTTTATATTTGATGGCATTTCTTTATGCATTTAGATGTTTCTCATTTAAATTGATAATGAATACAAATAAAATATAATATAAAAATATAACAATAAAGTAAAAAAAAATGAATTAGATGGAAAAAAGCATGATCAGACAGGCCTAATATTTTTCAATAGTGATTCAATAATATAGAGAAATATTGGAGATCATACTGATGTCAATCAAGAGACCAATAACTTCTGAAATCACCGACATCCGTCCCGATTCAACACAGACAGAAACAACAGATTTGAAGATTTATCATGAATATCAACTTCTGTTTGGATCTGTTCCACACACAGAACTATAGAAGACGCCAAAATGCTGTTTAATTAGATGCATGACCTTTGACATCATTAACAAATGATTTGGGAAGCGTTTTCTCCTTCCCTGAACATCTATTTATTCCACACAAAACTTATCATTTCCTCATTATCATGTCATTACAAACCCTTCTTTCTTCTGTTCAACACAAAAGAAGATATTTTGGGCTCCAGTGATGCTTGCTTCCCAATGATGAGTAAATGATGACAGAATGATGATTTTTGAGTCAAATATCACTTTTTAATAGTTTTTTCCAACCTGATATAAAAGCTCCATATTTGAAGATTTTACAGAGAAATGCAACTTTAAATTTGCATCTGTTCCTCACACAAAACTGTCAAAACCCTGCCTAATTAGACACATTACCCTTGACATCATTAACAAATGATATGAGAAGCGTTTTCTCCTTGAAGAAGATGTATTTGAGAAACGATTAAATAAAGTGCAGCTAATAATAAACCAGTCAGAACAATCAAATCAATCAACCTAAAAATCATCATTCTGTCATTAATTAGTCATCACTTACTCGTTACAAACACGTCTTTCTTCTCTTGAACACAAATAAATCAGTGATGTTTGCTTCCCAAAGTTCTTCAAATGATCTTTTGACTTCCACAGGAGAGAGATTTTAAAATACATGATAATTAGTCATTAATGACAGAATGATGATGTGTGGCTAAAATATGCTTTTTAAATAGTTTGTTTATTTATTTTACTATTCTAATTTTAGACCGTTATATAATTAGCTGCACTTTATTAAGCTTTAGTTTTACCTGCTGTTATTGACAGATCACATGACCTCTGTCTTCACTCCCATTGGTAGTTTCCAAATCACTAATTTGCATAAGGTTCTGCTCAGCCAATCATGTCGGCTCAAATCAAAGCATCAAAACCACATTTGCTTTTTGAATGTCCTGATTAAATAGACATAATTTAAAATAGGGCTGCATGAAAAAACAAACATATTGTAATCATGATCACGATTTCTGCTTATATTAAGCACAATCTTCTGCCATTTTTGCCCACTGCTTATTTATCCTGAAGATGTTTCATCTTAGTTTGGCATTTGCATTATGTTGCATTGGTAACAAGCCTCCACAAGCTTTAATGGATGCGGTTGCCAGATTTCAAGAGTTTAAATCCCCAAACAAAGCTTATTTCTCAATTTGATACATTTTCTTCCCAGAGTGCACACTTTCAGTCAGAATCATCATACTCTCTGACCAGCCGTGATTTCGCTTTCACTGTGCACAGACAATTAGTTTCAGCTGTAGCAGTGATTAAAACAGCTAAAGCCATTCTTCATTCTGCTAGTCAAGCTTCTGATATCTGCTCTGAAGAGCCAAATCGCTTCGTATCAAACTCAATTAGAGCGTTTATCAATACGTAGAGCAGCCTCTCCAGCCAAACAAATGATGTGTTTGTTGCAGAGCGGGAATGATGGATGAAAAACGCTTTCTCTGAGGTCTGATAATGCCGTTATCTCTCAGAAAGAGCTTGTTTCTGGTGTACAGGTGTAGTTAATTAATATTCCCCCAGCAGCAGGGCTCTGTATTGGTGTTATCCGTTAGAGCCCTTATTGATTGATTAATTGAATTCAGTCTCGGACTCTGAAAAGAAAGACCTCCTCATCCACAATTATTTATCTGTAAACAGCCAGTCGCACCTTTGCACACGAGTCGCAAACTCAATCTGGCAAACGGGGCGTGCTTTTACAGACCGAGCCTCTTTCGTCCTTGAATGTAAAAATGCATTATTACAGAATTTAACACAGTTGTTTTACATGTATGCAGGTTGAAGCTATCCCAATAATGTGATGTATAGCTCCTGGAATGCTAATTTAATTTTGGGATAGTTTTGAGTAGCAATCGGATGGATTTTGTTGTGAAAACCTGGCAACCCTGACGCTCTGCCTCCAGATAAACCAATCAATATAAAACAGTGACAATATATTTGTGATGATTGTGGAAAATCACAACCCACCAACTACTCAAAGTTTTATTTTAGCATCATTATATACTATATAGCTTTTATTAATATTTTGAAGACGTTTTTATTTTTGTATTTTCTGATTTCATTTTAATTTAAGTTATTGTTTTAGGAATTTTGATGTTTATTTTAAAACATACAAATAGTTTTTAACACTCGTAGGTTTATTTTAGCAACATTGAGAGATTTTTATGTTTGGTTTTCATTTTAATTTTAGTTAAAGTTTGATTATTATTTTATTAGTTTGGGTGTTTTAATATATTTAAATAGTTCTTAACACACATTTTTATTCTGGCATAATAGAGGTACTACTGTAGTTTTAATCAGTTTTTATTTTTAGATTTCATGTTTCCATTTTAATTTTACTATCAAAGTTTTTATTGATATTAAAATTTTTTATATATATTTTTATATTATGCTTCTATTGTAATTGTACTATGGATTGCATTAATATTCAGAATTTTACTTGAATTGTTTTAAATATTAATTTTACTATTTGTTTATAAATTAAAAAAAAAAATCAAATTTTAATTTAGTAAATTTTAATTTGGTTGTGTGATTTCATTTTTAAATATTTAAAATAATATATATTTTAAAATGTCTATACAGGTTTAATAATTTTTTATTTAAATTTAATTTATTTTAGTAGAACAAGTTAAGCTAAATGAAAATGAAAAATGTTTTGCAACTGCATGAAATAAAATAAGATTATGTTTTTTACTGCATTTTATTTTAAGTAA
Organism: Carassius auratus; assembly: GCF_003368295.1. Taxonomy (NCBI): domain Eukaryota; kingdom Metazoa; phylum Chordata; class Actinopteri; order Cypriniformes; family Cyprinidae; genus Carassius; species Carassius auratus. The sequence continues at coordinate 88,617 of NW_020526537.1, read as the reverse complement.
CTAAATGTCTTTTCGTAGTTTTAGTCTACGCTGATATGAACGCTTAGAATTATGTCTGCACAATTAATTGAAATTCAATCGCAAAGGCAATAAATCGCGATTAGGCAGAAGCAGCGATTGAGTTCTTATTATTATCATTTTCATCATAATAAAGTACATCTATAATTAAATGCTAATCAACAACAAAATGTGCGGATGGAGCAGCATTTACAACACAGAACCATAGTTCACGGAGAAGATACGCAAACAGCTGTCATTATCGCAAATTATTTAATCGATTTGATAATCCTATGATTATATCGTCTGCGATTATGAACACGATTTTTCATAGCTTGTCAGAGAACTACAGGTGTGTGTAGTGAATGCTTCTCCACCTGAAAGCAGGTGATGCAAATTTACTGCTAATCACAGAACCGGCTTTAATGACTAAATGTGCATGACAATCGCGATTAATCGAGTTCTACTTAGAAAGCACTCAGAATGAAGACACCAGTCAAATGCATGGATCACAAACAGAGGCATGTAGTGTGTGTTTGACTTTAGTGACTCTCAGCAGACGGCGAGTAAAGACAGTGAAGCAATTATCCAGCGCAACACGACCCTTCGAGCGCCTCTCCTCGGCAGCATCAGGTAAAGTGTGAGGCTAACGAGGCAAGACAAGGGGAGTAATTGACAAGGCCTGTGTGTGTCAGCGCAGGAACCGCTTTAAAGAGATTTCATTTACTCCGACACCAAAGCAGACACACGGAGAGAGTCGGACGCATTTGTCCCCGTCAGCTGAGCTCATAACGCCTCACACGTCGTCACATAGGTTTTTAAAGCGTTGGAGAACACACAATGCTCTTCAGAAGCACACACACTCACACAAATCTATCCATCTTTTTAGCAGCGCCAGCCAGGGGCGAGAATCGATACGACCGCCCCTCGATAGAGGAGCCAATTTCTCCTAAAGATTTTCCAGTCAGACTTAAAAGGCCTTTTGTTATTGCAGGAGGAACAAAAGTAAACTTTCAGCATTTGACCACGCTGGGGAAAGATCTCAGGAGAACACAATGCTGTACACACACACACACACACACACACACACACACGTTTATCCATCTCATTGAGAATGCATCACATAATCAAGATATTAATGATGACTACATGCAAACCTAAACTCAAAAACATGGGCTCATTTAATAATAATTGCATGGATTCGTTTTCTTTAAATGCACTGAAGAACTTTCATCTTCCTCTTACCAAAGAATTTTGTGAAAAAAATGGAAATTAGGATTGACTTCCAGAAATTTCAAATAAATATTCAATACAGTCTCAATGCAGTTTGGTGAATTGGTGGCTAATTCATATTCATTTTATTGAATTTTTTTTTTTTTTGCTTTTTTAGTTTCATTTGATTAGCATAACACTTTATAACACATTTATAACACATGATGATATTAATATGTTTTAAATCATGTCCTAATGTTATAATCAAATGCTTCAAATGCAACTTCTTGAGACTATGTCCCTAAAGTACTGTCTAGCTGCATAAACACACACACACACACACACACGTACACACGCGCACACACACACACACACACACACACACACGTACACACACACAAGAACAGCTATGTTCTATCATGAAAAATGAGAGTCATTCTACAGTTATATTGTTTCCTTCCACAATTATATATCAGCATAATCAGTGGTTTAATAATCATTTCAGAGCTGTATTCCTTAAAATCAACGATCTTCATCTGTGTGTGTGTGTGTGTGTTTTGCTATAAATCAATACAGCCATAAACAAAACTAGAAGGCAAAGTATAATGAAATGGATGAGTCGACCCGGCTGAAGGTCAAAACCGTCCAATTACAGCAAATGTCCCTGTTATGAATGTAATTAAAACAGCGGAGTATAACAGCACACATGAGCTCTAGTTAACCTAGTCAGATCCCTACATAGACAACACACAGGCTCCTGATGGGAAGAAAGACAGCAGGATCATTCCTGACAGCACCACATGCATCCCTAATGGAGAAATCAATCCAGGATTCAAGTCGAGTCAGATCTGTAAAGAGCTTTCCACAATACACAAGGTTTCAAATGAGTGCTTTTTGTTCAGTTCAAGAGATTCAAATGTTGGTCGGTTTTGTTAAATTAAAAGACTGAAATATTCAGTCAAGTGATTCAAATGTTATCTGGTTTTGTTCTGTCAAAAGATTCAAATATTAAGAGATTCAAACGTCAGTCAGTTTTGTTCAATCAAGAGATTCAAACATTAAGAGATTCAAACTTTTTATTTTCTGATTAAAAGATTCAAATGTTAAGAGATTCAAACGTTTGTTGGTTTTGTTTGATTAGGAGAATTAATGTCATCTGGTTTTGTTCAGTCAAGTGATTCAAACAACGGTCAGTTTTGTTCAACTAAAAGATTCAAACATTGGTAATTTTGTTCAATCAAGAGATTCAAATGTAAAGAGATTCAAACAACGGTCAGTTTTGTTCAATTAAAAGATTCAAACATTGGTAATTTTGTTCAATCAAGAGATTCAAATGTTAAGAGATTCAAACAACGGTCAGTTTTGTTCAAGTAAAAGATTCAAACATTAAGAGATTCAAACGTTTGTTGGTTTTGTTCGATTAAAAGATTGGTTGGTTTGGTTCAATCAAGAGATTCAAACATTAAGAGATTCAAACATTTATGGGTTTTTTCGATTAAAATATTCAAACATTGGTCTTTTTGTTCAATCATGAGATTTAAATGTTGATCAGTCTTGTTGCAGGTGAAAAGTCTGACGCTTGAACACACACTTTAGACAGTACTGAAAGTGATTTTAGACAGCGATTAGTTTTGTTGTAAGCGAGAGTAAACAAGATTCACTGCAACCACCAGCTCAATGAAGACACAAACACAAGACAAGAGAATATTATAACCTCATAATGCATTTGAAAACTGAAACATCTCTCTAAAAAAAGTCAAATCTAATTCTAAACAGACTCATGTGTGTGTGTGTGCAGTGTATTTTCATGAGTATGTGATCATTATCCTTGCAGCACGCTCTCGTCAGACTCACGTCATTGGACTCTATTGTCGGGTCGAGTCTTGACATGACAGGTTTCTCTCTATGTAGAGCGCTCACTTACGAGACTCCAGACCTCGAGACAGCTCACTTCTGTCTCTCTCTGCCAATTCAGCAATTACCAGTCTTCATCATCCACCAGATCCGTTCAGATAGCCGCTAACAAACACCTCCTCTTTCTCCCGCGCGTCCCTGAAGACGCCGCCACCAGCCAATCTCAGCTAATTTAAAGCGCCGCCAGCCCTGTCTCTCTGCTCGAGCGGCCCTCAGGGGCCCGGGACTCTCTTCTCTCTTTCTCTGATTTCACCTCTCTACTGGCAGCTCCTGTCGCTCTCGCTCTACATCGCATGTATATATACTGTCCGTTTGGGCACCTTGAAATGGAGAGGATTTCACCAATCAATCGCTATATCATCATCAATCAAGCCGTCGCTCTCGCTGCGATCGATCGGATGCTGAAATGGAGCAGTCGACCCACAGGTTGGGACGGATAATCTGGACCGCTGGCTTCGTGCATTTCTCCTTTCAGCTGATACGTGTCAAAGGAGAGAAAGAGAGAGACGGTGGACATTATCTGCTTAAAAACACAAAATGAATCTCAGCTCAAGTGAATGAATCTAGGTCACTCGCTGCTAAAATAGAACAATGAGTTTAGATTCTTAATAGAAACTGATTTGCAGACATTTGAAATCATTGAAGATCCTCATTGAGAATAAAGATGCACACAGAACATGCAAATGCAAAAACACACCTATAACCTACGATTCACTCCAGTTCGTAGATGAAATTAACACTAGTGGCAGTAAAACACCAATGACTTATTCCTTTCACACAAACTGTGATTACAGAGGCAGGTTATTAATTACTAAAGACGTTTTTTCTTCATGTGGTTCCTTGCAAAACTATGTTATGAGCTTAAAACACTTTTAAATGTTGCATGATTTATAAACTAATACATTTTGATAATTGCATTGCATAACTAACTCCGTATTTGTGTTGCTTTTCTTACATTCAGTAGTAAACTTGCTCGGTAGCGTACCTGGTACAGCATTGAGTCCTGTCAAACGTGATTCACATTTAAAGCAGAAAGGGAATAGGGTTGTTTCAGCAAATGTGTTTTTATTTAATGATTGGTTTGCTAACAATATCGGTTCGGTTTAATGTAGATTCTACAATATTTTTAAACACAAACCTTTTAATGCCAAACACCAGATAGTTAATTTCCAAACTGCTGCGGAATGCAAAGTCATTTTTAAAATGTAAAATATATAGCTGAAATGTAACGAATTGTAACAATTACAATTGGAAACTTTAACTCAAATCTTGTCAACATTCCAACATTATCCTTTTACATTCAGAAGCAAAGTGAAAATGACAATCTGCCATGCTCAACATACTTACAACAAACTTATGTTAATTGCAACGAACTTAGTGTTTGAGTAAAGTGAACATTAAATGGAGCTGTTAGGTTTCAGTGCGAACAATCAATGCAATTAAAGCTGTTCCAGTCTGTTCCCAATTTTAAAGCATCATCAAATTGTTGTTTTCGAGAGTATTTTGGTTGCTGTCTGCAGCCCTGAAACGTGTTTTAACATCAAGTGAATGGTCTAAGTCTAAAAGAAGCACCTTTCTGTTTCAGAGTGGCGTCATTTGAAAAATGGAGAGAAAATTGCGCCAATTTGCACCAAGGAGAAAATGCAATGTTTTGGCGGCGCTGAACAGCTTGGTTAAGTGGACGGGCTGATGGAGCCGATTTGAGTGAGATTCACAGGTCCATCCGGTCATTATTTCCATCTCTCCGGTACGGGTCCAGAATGCCGATGCGGTCGGAGCGAGGAACTCTCTGTGCTCATGTCAATGCATGAGAGTCACAGCTTCGATTTGGACAATAAAAAACAAGCAGGAGGCGCGATCGAATCTCTCCCGCGCAGACATTGGGATCTTCTGGAATCTCCCTGAGGAATGTGAATGACAGAACGTCTCTGAATTGCTCGTGACATAATAACCTGTTTGAGCTGAAGGTGGTTGTTTAAGGTCTGATGTATAGGATGAATCCAGCGTCTGCTAACAGCCTCGGCCGTGTGTGTTTAACTGGATGTGAATTGATTCTCTGTGTGGGATCCGTTCGATACAGATTCGCTTCAGAAGTCGCCCTCCTCCACGTCCCTCTGTGCTTCAGTCAGGACTGACCAGAAGAAAACACTGGGAAAGATAGTTAACGAACGTCCTCCGGTTCAGGCTTCAGACCAGATCACGTCAATAATCAAACACATTCTGCTCAACTTTACTATTTATCAAAGCGTTAGAAAGTCTGATTGGTAAAAACGACCAATTCTCACTATTAACTAGTTGGTGTTATGATCTACATCCCTGATCCTACCCAATAACAACTACCTTACTAGCGATTAATAAACAGCAAATTAGGAGTTTATTGTTTATTATTATTATTATTATTTTATTTTAATTTTTTTATTATTTTTTTTTATGTAAAATCATTTTCTAACTGTTTTAAATTAATTTTAAATAAGTGAACTTTTTTATAATTTTAAAAGTTTTAAAATTGCTTGTTTTATTCTTGTTATTATTTTTCTTACTTTCTTTTATGTAAAGCACTTTGAATTACCATTGTGTACGAAATGTGCTATATAAATAAACTTTCTTTGCCTTATTAGAAGCCCCGCCCTCTAAAGACACATCAGCCAATCAACTGTCAGCAAACCTGAATGTGCAGAATGATTGACAGGCAGAGAGTGTTTGTGATTGGCTGAAGAAGGAGTTCAATAAGAGCTGCTGTAAGCATCTGAAGACGACTTCTTCTATAGTTTGACTGTAAGTTGAACTGCTTTATATTCTGAGCAATCTTTAGTTTGACAAACCACAGTTTCAAAGCAACTACATTAATCTACCCAGAATCCCTCAAATCCAGCAGAAAGCTCAACAAACGGAGAAAAGGGGAGACAGAAGGGATATTTGTTTCCTCTCTCACTACACAAGCTGTATTTGTAGGAAAGGCGTCCGCTGAGGGTTGATCTTCAGCTGGGACGCTCATTATGTTTGATCATCGTAATAAACAAGACCATTAACACGCCTTGTTGTTTTAAGATCTGGAACAAATTCCTCTTGTTCTCTCGGCTCCGAGCGAGAGGGAATAACTCAAGGTTGAGCGTTCAGACGCACACTTTGGAGGATTATGAGATGAAGAATGCAGAAAATGAAACGCTGGGGTGATTTATCAAGTGGAAATCACGTCATCTGTGGAACACAATACAGAAAACATACCAAAGTCCATTTATCGGTCCGAGTCCCGGATCATATGATCAATAATCTGAACCAGGTGTGTATAAAACAGCAGATGAACGTGACCTGAGCAGTTCACAGCGAGCTGAACTCTTTAAGACGTCTTGACTCGGATCACGAGGACACCAGGCTCATGTTGACCAACAGACGGAGAGACAACAGCTTCTTTAAAGCTCACCAGCTTCACTCCTTCAGAAATAATGAATGTCTTGTTCTGCTTCATCTGTCATCCGTCCACTAACACAGATCCTGAACTCGACACATTAACACGCCTCTTCTTCCCAAACGTCGTGGAGCGTTCCTCTTCTTCGCCTCTGTCTTCTGTCTGAGCTCCGTCGAGCGTTTAATTGATGACGGAAGGAAACATGACAAACAGCGCTCCGCACCGGAGTTATTTCTAATTTAAAGAGTCGCTGGCATTAATTAATTGTGTGTTAAACAAAGGCAGGCTGCCCGGCTTCATTAATACGCTGAATTATTAAACCTGAAGACTTCTGACCTATTTTTCTATCAACTATTCCATCATTACAGCACACAGCCAACAGAAACAATTATTGTCATTTAATCTTCTTAATTATGCATAGTAGAAAATCTTTCATCAATAACTTATGTGACAATTTTAAATATAAATAAAAAGCAAGTAAGAATAATAAATAAATGTATTAGTAGTAGTAGTAGTAGTAATAATAGTATGAGTAGTTAAATTTATTAGTAATTAGTAATTTAGGTAATTATTAATAATTTATTATTATTAGTAGTAGTAGTAGTAGTAGTATACAATTATTAGTATTATTATTATCAATAACATAAAATATTATAGATATACAAAAACAAATATTTACATTAAATAAATGTATCTATATAATAATAATAATAATAATAATAATATCACTATTATTATCAAATATATTATAATAAATATTATTGTTATTATTATTATTATTATATAAATTTGCAAACATTTAAACTATTTCTCAAAGTTTATAATTATTATAATTTAATTATTAGATCAGCAATTCTCATCATGTGATTTATTTTAAGATTTATACATAGATTTATATATATATTAAAATAAATCACAAAATTATAATAATCACAATATTATTATATAATATTACTGTATAATATTGTTTATATATATATATATATAAAATTATTAATATTAGGAATAATATTTTTAATATATCCGTATAATAATAATAATACATTATATTAATAAAAATTCATTTATATTAGTAGTAGTACATAAAAAATATTTTTTAAGCCTTTTTTAAAATTTGCAATTTAATTAATAGTAAAATTCCATCAATAACTGATTAAGGATTGTTCAGTTATTCAATTAAATTTTCATGGAAATTGTGAAAATTTTTTTTTATTTTTTTTTATTTACTGAACAAACCAATTAAGATTGCAACTGACAGACTTGGTAAAACACACCACACATAGAACACATGGAGTAAAATAAAAATAAAAATAATAATAATAATAGTAAGCAAGTCTGCAGGATCTGAGAGACATAACGAGGAGATAAAGCCACTGTAAGCTTGTGAGAGCAGCGTCCGCAGGTCCAGGATCAGTCTGACAGAGATCTCAAACACAGTCCTGATGTGGGGATTCAGCCGTGGAACACTCTTAATTACACGATCCACTGATGATGTTCAGGGACACTCAGACAGCTGTCCACCAACTGTTTCTGTGCTAATGAGCGCGGTGAGAAAACAAAACACCGCTCTCTGTGCATTGATGAATCATTCGGCTCAAGAGATCTCCAAACTTCTACACTTTGAACAGAACTCACGTCTGAGCCGAGAGCCGCAGGTTCACATCTCCTCATCTGACAAACCCTAACAATACACTGCACCAGCATCTCTCCTGCTTTACAAAGACACGTATGAATATTCAGATAGAGTCGCCATCTGCTTCCAGCATCGGAGGATGAAAACAGATCCACGGCAGAATATTAACGGATTACATCTGAGCGAGGTTTACGCTTCTCTAGCGAGCTTCAGAAGGACGGATGCAGATGTTTAATAACAAGCAAAGTGTCACGAGGAATTCATATTTCACTTCTGATTCAACTCCTTCATTCAACCAGACGCTGTGCTTTTGTCTTGTGCTCTTTAATCAAGATATATTCGCTTGAAAAGCAACAAAACATAAGACTTGTTTTCTGAAAAATGGTTCAAAACAAAGTGACTTTATGATTAAAACAAGAAGACGTATGAGACATCATTATTAGTAGATTTAAATAACATAAAATAAAATAACTTTGGAATAAATCTCTTTCTGATTCTGATAAATGAAAAAAATAATAATGTTAGAATATAATAAATGTAAATATAACAAATTATTATAAAATACATTTATAATAAAAAATATTATTATTATTATTGTTATTATTATTATTATTAGTAGTAGTAGTAGTAGTATAGTTGCAAATGGACAGAAATGTAAAAAAAAAATTCCCAAATTTTTTAAATAAAAAAAAATCCCCAAAAGTCCCCCCACCAAAAAAAAATCCTTGAAATTTATATATATTTTTTACCTAATTATAAATAGATTTAATAATATAATACTTGACAATAAATCTCTTTCTGAGTATGATGTAAATAATAAAAATATATTATTATTATTATTACATTATAATAAAATAAATGTATTATTATTGTTATTATTAGTTATATATCTAAAATTGCTGGATGTTTTTATTAAGATTGTTGTTATAATTTCAATTATTGTCAATCAATCATATACATGTATTATTATTATTAATAAAGTAAATTTTTCTGATGCCAATTGGTAGATATTTGTTCATGTTTTATTCATAAACACTTAAGTTTGATCAGTTTTTGAGAAAACAAGACTTCAAATCTTCAAGTAATTTTTGCATCTCTGGTAAACATATCTTAATTTAAGGATGTTTAGATATTTGTAGGAAGACAATCATTATTGTGAGCATTGAGCTTTGTGAGTAAACTGTGCGAGAGGCTTGATATGGGCTCGACGTCAGTTCTTCACTCCGTCTGTCACGACTCTCTCGGATCCTGAAGCTCCAGCGCTTGATTAATTATTAGTGTAAAGGTGAGCGGCGCAGTCAAAGCCCACAGTAAAACCTCCATTATTAAACAGCGACATGTGTTAATTAAAGCTCGGCGACAGACTGCTGTACTGAGAAATCCCCGGCAGGTGACGGAATGACTGACTGGAATTCTGAGATCTGGATTCCAGAACATTCCGCTCCAGATCCAGAGAGGAAAACTGGAGAAACCGGAGCAGATGGGACCAGGAACAGGAAACAGGAAATAAACATCAGGATGTTAGAAAGGAAGAAACATGTTATTTTCACTTGACAGAATGTCAAATGTATTTTGTTGTTGTTGTTTTTTATATTCATCAAGAATACACCGAATTGAAGAAAAGTGACAGTAAACATACATTTAACTAAAGATTTCCATTTCAGATAAATGCTGTTCTTCTGAACTTTCTGTTCATCTGTGAATCCTGAAAAATAAAATGCATCATAGTTTCCACAAAAATATTGTTCAACATTGATAATAATCAGAAATGTTTCTTGAGCAGTAAATCATCATATTATTCTGATTTCTGAAGATCATGTGACACTGAAGACTGGAGGAATGATGCTGAAAATACAGCGGAGCATCACAGAAATACATTACACTTTAACACAGATGATTTACATTAGAATAATATTTCACTATTTTTACTGTATTTTTACTGTATTCCAGCCTTGCTGAGCAGAAGAGAAGTGAGCAGATCATTTCAGCATCAGATCACAACTCTTCTGAAATTCCCAATCTGACAGAAAAGCAGTTCTTCTAAGAGATCTGAAATTAAACAAGTTCCTAAACCCCTTTACACTAAAACACCTCGAGAGTCGTTCACAGCAAACTCTGAGTCAACGTTCAATCATGATCGAGTCTTGAGGAACGGAAAACCACCACAGGAATCCAGTTTTTCACTTTCTACACTATATTCGAGAAACTGAAATTATGATATCAGATAATCCGTCCCAAAAAACAAATGGTCTGGACCATGATGCTCCTCTGAGGTTCCTCCTGGACGATCACGCGCTCGATCGAAAGCGTATATCAGCTCACGAAGCGTGCTTTTCCATTAAAACCCCTTTTAGGTTGTGCACAAAGTGCATTGTGTGTCTGGGAAACCTGCCACGGTGGTTTACTGATGCGCATTGAGGTCCAGACCGGCGTCTGATCGATAATGAACCACAGAAACCCAGTGCTGCCAATGGCTTTGTTAATCCCAGCTCCGCCGCTCGACTCTGAATGGGAATCTCGGAGGCTTTCGGCCCCGCGAGCACCTTATCATTTAATTGGCTGGAGCATTGGGAGCTGTGGAGATGTCCGTGCATTCAGGGCTGTTTACCTGGAGACAGAACGGAGGGATGGACGAGGACGAGTGACGGGGTCAAACAAAAGAGAGAGACGCAGCACCAACAGCATGCAGCCGCGCTCGATGGCATAACAGGCCTCTATTCTCTCGCTTCTATAGTCACACACACACCGCGACTGACTGACATTCCCATGAACGGAGGAGACGCAGAGAGAGAGAGGACAACTTATCAGTCAGGCGAACACAAAGCACGACTGAAGCCTTGAAAATAAAAGCCGCTTCCGCCTCGCCAGTGTAGATTTCAGCTCCTCGGGAACGATAGAGTCGTTCAAATAAATGTGCACGAGCCAATTATTTCCCCTTTCCACAGAGAACACAATGTTGAATATTTCCCACATTGTCTGTGCTTTATGGGGTTTAGAAGACGATGCATTTTCAGTAATGATTGACTTAAGATGAAAATTTGACTGAATGTTTATATTGTAGACTAATTACTACAACATGATGATAGATCGAGGTCTTATGAAGAGAAATGATCAGTCTGTGCAAGAAACTGAACATTATTCACAGCAGTATTAACTGTAATCCAGAACCTCCGGAGTGATGTCTGACTCATGAACGAATCATTCTTTTGAACTGATTCGGTTTAGTGAACTAATTGAATCGGTTCATTGAATCGGTTCATTGAATCATGTGAATCAGTTCGTGTCTTGATCTACAGGTTACTGAATCAGAACTCACTTTCAGACGCCTGACAGTCAGTCCGACTGGAAATGAGCCGAAAATATAATCCAGCATCTGTTATGTCATCGTGTGACTGAATGAAATGTAAATTTAATCAATTCATTGAAAAGAACTGTCCAAAATAAACAATTCACAGAAAATAATCTTATTTTCTTCTTATTATTATTATTATCTCTATCCCTTTAAAGCAACTGAAGAGAAAAGCTCTGATTGGGGGATTTAAACTCTTGAAATCTGGCAACCGCAAACATGAAAGCTTGTGGAGGATTATTATGAATGCAACTTAAGGCAAATGCCAAATGAAACACCTCCAGGATAAATAACCAGCGGGCGATGATAATAATCGTGATCATAATTAAATATATGATTTATCATGCAGCCCTATCTGAACTCAAGCAACTTGATCTGAATAATAACATAGTTGAGTTTCCATCAGTGATATCTCTGTGAGTCATTTATGCATATAAAGAGAAGTTTCATTTGTAAAGCACTGAATTCAATGGATTCCATTGCAACATGATTATTTAACATATGATATACCGTGGTATAAAACTGAAAGACTCAAGAGATTTAAGATATTGGAGAGTCAAACTTCCCTCTGCTGTACAGATGAAGTAAAGGATAACAACATCACACACACACACACACACACACACATCGCCGGCCGGCCAGCGGAGCAGCAGGGATTGGGTTGGGAACAAACAGGGATCAGACGCTGGGCTTTGGGGATCTGGACGCTCCTCTGTGAAGGAACATCAAACCTCGTCAGATCCCTTCAGTCAACAGAGCCTCTGCTCCATCATTTAGTGCTGATCTGATCTGATCTGAGGGAGACGCACAAACACACATCTGATTCCCAATGCCTTCTCACGCTGCTTCTGACATTTTAAAGGAGCGCTTCACTCAAAAATCAACATTCAGTCAAAAGCTGTGTGACTTCTGTCTGTTGAACACAAACCAGAAATTCTGAATAATCTCCCAGCTGCAGTTGTGCCATAATAATTGATGATGACTGACGATTTATAAAAGATTTAAAAATGATTAAAAAATACATTAAAGCATCAAATTATCAGAATTTTAACAGTAAAAATTTGACAAATGCTAGTGAAAGCTTGTTAATTATTTAACAATAAGTTCCCTAACTATATATATATAAACTGGTGTAGAAATCATTTTTGCAATAAAAATTACAGTAAAAATCACAGTTAATATATTGAATTAAAGATGGAAGCTTAGAAAAGTATCAAATCTGAATTTGTATTTATTTTTAGTATTTATTTATTGTTACTTGAAATACTTCAATATTCTATGTTTCATTTACAAGTCTGGAAACTAATTTTTAGTGCATCTAAAGGGATATTTATGCAATTGTACAATTAAATATTGTTAAATGTGCCATTTTTCGAAATTATCTTATAATTTGCCATGACATAATAATCAATGACAACTGAGCTGTTCAAGGTTTAAAAACTTATGCAAAAATACATTAAAGCATCAAATGATCATAATTTAGACTGTAAAAATGCTACATTAAAATCATGTTAACTGGTTAGAAATTAGTTTCCTTACTATATACTATATCTAACAGTACATTAAATCATTTTCAAGTGAAAAAATATTTTTATTTTAATAATTGTTTCTGAATTTTGTAAAATTATTCTTTTTTTAAATGGTTTAAAAATTAACATTTATTGAATTTTTTTGGGTCACTGTACAGTATATTATAAAAAGTAAAAAAAAAAAAAAAAAGATTTTCGTTTATTGTATATTTCACAGATTTTTATTTTATTATGTGTAGTTTATATGACTTGTGCATTATATTTCTGAGTATAATAATAATCATCATGAATTCATATGATGCTTTGTATAAGAAACAGACACAAATAGTGTAAGATCTTAGTATTTTATATTTTAGTATTATTTTAAATCAATATATTTAGTATTATATATTAAGGCGAGACACTGCAGGTGAATAGGGAAAAAAAAATAACTAATAGTTATCACCTTACTTACCCAGTTGATTGATTACATTGATTATTGCAAACATTTTTTGTATTACAAGTTTTCAAAAATGTTATGTTTAAATATGCAAATGAGGCATTCTTTAATGAAATATGTGCTAATTTGCATACATTTCTAGTACAAAAATCTGAACACTAGATGAAGTCAGTTTCAAATTTTTTGTTTAATTTTTTTGACATATTAGAGTCAAATGTTTTTACAGAGGGAATTCTGGTTATCTTTTTTTGTCACTCCATAATTCAGAAAATACTTTGAACAGCCAGAAAACAATATATTTTCACAATTTTGGGGGGAATAAAATGTTGTATATAATCAAGGAAAATATATATGAACAGATCCCTCTGTAAAAATCTTCAGAATACAGACAGGAATAAAAATGTCAAGTTTGGTGTGTGTATGTGCTACTGAAGTGGAGATTTATGGCTCAGTGTTGAAGAAAAAACTCATTTTAAGAAAACGGCCTTTAAAAATATGTATTGTAATTGAAATCTATTGACACAAACAGATAAAGTGCTATAAAAGAAACACTTAACAGTGTCTTTTGGATGTTTTCCTTCCACTAGTTTGAAAAAGCACTTTATGAAAAACCAAAAAGCCCAAAATCTCAAAATTGACAGGTGCTTGAAAAAACATTGTTTTTACCTGCAGTGTCTCGCCTTAACACACCAAAGATTATACATTTCAGATTTTCTTTTCCTTTTTTCTTTTACAGTACAGTTTATATGGCATGTGCATTAAATCAAATCTACTGAACGCATATGATGCTTTGTTTAAGAAATAGACACAAATATTAGTTATTGAAAATCATTCGTGATGCAACACATCTCCAAATAAGCTGATCGCAGATTTAGAGCGACTTGAGTTTGAGTAGATGATGTTTTCTATCTGAATTAATGCTGTAAGGTCAGAGAGCGCCTCAAACCACACATGAAGGCGGTAAAGAAAGAAGACAAGACCACGCTCTCTGCTGTAAATAAACACTAATTGGTGGCTAATTTTCTTGGCTGTTGCCTGGATGATCCGCAGCCTCGAGGCGTGTTTGAATAATTCATAGGAACTGCAAACACAGCTTTATGTTGGAGGCCCACAAGGCTGGGCTTTCATTACACCAGCGTGCTGGAGCTTTCTGGAAGCGCGGCCTACTATTAGAATAATCTGCAAGTTGGGGATTGGCGGCCCGTCCCCATGGTGCTGGCAGACGCCAATAGAGCTTCCGCTGGCACAGAGAGAGAGAGAGAGACAGAGAGAGAGAGAGACAGAAAGAGAGAGAGAGAGAGAGAGAGAGACAGAGAGAGACAGAAAGAGAGAGAGAGAGAGAGAGAGAGAGAGAGAGAGGGAGGGAGGGAGGGACACAGAGCTTTTGTGTTCAGAGAGAGAGACACCTGGAAAGGGACGCTTCACATGCTACATGTCCAGATACTCCACATCACTATCACAGAATGCAATGGGAAAGGGACAGGAAAATTTGCTAGATAAATTACTTCAAAAAAAAATAATGATAGATAGATAGATAGATAGATAGATAGATAGATAGATAGATAGATAGATAGATAGATAGATAGATAGATTAGAAAGAAAGATATATTAGTTAGAAAGATAGATTACTTATAAAAGAGATAAATAAATAGATAGAAGTTAGAATGATTCAAGCATGATGAGCATGTTGCTAGCCTGTCGCTAGTATGTTTCTAACATAATTAGCATTTTGCCAGCATGATAAGCATGTTGCTAGCATGATAAGCATGTTTCTTGCATGATTAACATGTGACTAGCATGTTGTTGCTAGCATGATTAGAATGTTGCTAGCATTATTTCTAGCATGATTAGCATGTTGCTAGCATGTTTCAAGCATGATAAGCATGCTGTTAGCATGTTAAACATGTTGCTAGCATGTCGCTAGCATTGTTTCTAGCATGATTAGCATGTTGCTAACATGTTTCAAGCATGATAAGCATGCTGTTAACATGTTAAACATGTTGCTAGCATGTCATTAGCATGGTTTCTAGCATGTCGCTACCATGTTTCTAACAAGATTAGCATGTTTCCATCATGATTAACATTAACATGTCGCATGTTGCAAGCATTATTAACATGTTGCTAGCATGTCGTTAGCATGATTAACATGTTGTTAGCATGCCGCTAACATTTTTCTAGCATGATTAATAGGTTGCTAGCATGTGTCTAGCATGATTAGTATGCGATTAACATGTTGTTTACATGTGACTAGCATGTTGTTGCTAGCATGATTATAATGTTATAGCATGTTTCTAGCATGATAAGCATGCTGTTAACATGTTGGCTAGCATTTGTTTTTAAACATATACATCATTTAAATATATTAAATATAAAGCAAAATTGTGATGGTATTTATTTATTTTTGTTTTATTATATATATTTTTTTAGATAATGAATCGACAGCCTAGTGTTACGACCGTACAGATAGATGCTAGCATTAATAAACTCCTAATCAAAAGATCTGTGCTAAAGACATTTATTTGAAAGTAAACTTGATTACATGACGAATGATGAAGGAGTGACTGTACCATTCTTCTGCCCCCAGTCTTACTCTGAAATTAGTTTTGCCCTAAAGACACACACACACACACACACACACACAACTCTCCTTAAAGAAAAAACTTTCTTCTTAAAAGAAACAAAACAAGACAACAACTTATTGAGCAAAATCACATGAGCAGCAGGGCAATATGGCTTTATATCAGCAGGGCTGTTATTCGGCTGAAGGTTATCATATCTGTGCTGATATACAGCTATATTGCACTGCTACACATGTGATATTGTGTTTATACAACAGTTCAACAGCACAAGTGTGTTAATACATAAGAAATAACAACAGAGTGTCTGGAATTACTTCCTTTCACCACAGATATAACAGCTGAGTTCAAGAGCCATTACTAATTTGAGAAAGTTACTTTACAACTGCAGTAACGAAGGAACTTTGAGCTACTTTATTAAAAGAGTATTCTATTACTGTATTAAAAGCTCACTGTGTTTAAAGAGAGAGATGGACTGAGAGTGTGATTACCTGCATCTGATACAGCCTTCATTCTTCAGCTCAGTCTCATATTCACAATAAAACATTAGTCTGTATATCCGCTGAGGAAAGCGATATCTTTGTCGTACTATCTTTTAATCTGTTGAGGATGATTTCTGATGACAGCGCTGATCAGTGATCTATTAACTGCGTCTTACAAGCTGTTGTTGAAAGTAAAATTAATTTCCTTGTTTACACCCTGTTTCAGTCTCTTTCAATATAAAAGTCTTTACTATGAACTCCAAAAAACTGTATCTTGTCGCATCTAACGAAGGAATAATGTCACTAAAATCACCATCACCATATATATACATGGCCGCGGGAAGTGGGGGTGCTGGGGGTGCTGCAGCACCCCCTAGTGACGAGAGGGAGATAAAAAAAATGTAGGCCTATTAAAATATTTTGCACAATTATAAATTCCTTATGAATATTTTAGAAAATGATTTTGACACACGTAGGCTATTACGTATATATTTTGGATTTTAATTTCATATTTTGAGGCCTAATCAACACAGGTTCGGAAGTTACGTTGTCAACGTCAGGCAGGCAGGTTTGGTCGCCGAGTAACGAGGTTTCCCGCTCGTTCCATGCAGAATACATCCATCTTTATATAATACAGCGCACCTCGACATTTGGACACCTGTAACCAGGGCACCCGCCTGCATGTAGCTCAGGTAAGAGCATTGTGCTGCCGCGCTTCTAACATTTATTTTTTTGGCAACAAGTGTGGGATCAGCTTTGACTAGCCAAACAATTGTAAGTAGTACACTATAGTATTTTTGTAAGGTGGTGGGGATGGAGATGGAGAGTATTATTTCGTTCGTGTGTTCTTTGCGTAATTGTTGTGGAGAACTGTTAAATAACTTTTAAATAGTCGGAGATTATTTCCTTGTGGTTTGTGTAAAAAGGTTGGAGATGGAGACAGAAAGCTTTATGCTGTGCGTGTGTTTTTTGCGTAATGGATGTGGAGAACTGTTCAATAAACAAATTGTTTAAATAGTCAGATATTATTTCCTTGTGGTGTGCGTAAAAAGATTTTGGAGTTAATAGAGTTGCGTGTGACATAAACGTGCAGTGACTCAAGTCAGCTGACCAAATCGATTGCATTGTTTTAGCGTTATTGTGAAGTTTGATTAATATTATATTTTGTTGTAATATTATTTGTTGTATCTAAATAAGTTGCATGTATGTATAGGCTATCTGAAATTGTAATGAAAGTAATTATTTCATTTTCTTTCGATTATTAAACTATTATTTCTGATTCTGCTTCAGATTATTAACGCATTGCGCATATCTGAGAACTGATGTCTGTGTGTTTCAGACCCTGGCTGGCTGTGCACTGAAGTGTATATGACAATAAAGTAGTAAATCTCATTGTATTTATTTTTAAAATGTATTTTAAATAGGCCTATAGGCTCATAGGTTTTTTGTCAAAAAAAAAAAAAAAAAAAAAAAAAAATCACAGCACCCCCTGTTCAAAATTACTTCCCGCGGCCCTGTATATATATATATATTTTTATGTTAACATTATCTTATTTTTGTGGAAACCATGAAACAATCAAACGTTTAGGGCAAGTAACGTGTGTATTTTTCTGAAATAATTAATTGTATTAATCTGTGCCCCATTACATTGATCAAAGTGCCAGAAAAGACATTTAAAATTACAAAAGTGCTGTTATTTTGATCTTTCTATTCTGTGAATCCTGAAAAAAATGCATCACAGTTTCCACAAACATATTGAGCAGCACAACTGTGTTCAACATTGATAATAATCAGAAATGTTTCTTGAGCAGCAGTGTACCTGAGGTCTCCTTCTCAAAAGTAAAATGTGAAGAGACTTTAGTAAAATGTAGTTTAAAGGCTCTGTAGAGAATCTATTGAGATCTCATTAGTGACTGGAGAAACACTCAAGCTCAAGTTAAAGATTTAAACAGCCATTAATTGAAACCAACATTCAGGGAACACACTCTCTCTCTCTCTCTCTCTTTAATTCTCACACACACACACACACACACACACACACACACACACACTCTCTCTCTCTCTCTCTCTCTTTAATTCTCACACACACACACACACACTCTCTCTCTCTCTCTTTAATTCTCACACACACACACACACACACACACACTCTCTCTCTTTCTCTCTCGCTCTCTTTAATTCTCACACACACACACACTCTCTCTCTCTCTCTCTCTCTCTCTCTTTAATTCTCACACACACACACACACACACTCTCTCTCTCTCTCTCTCTCTCTTTAATTCTCACACACACACACACTCTCTCTCTCTCTCTCTCTCTCTCTCTTTAATTCTCACACACACACACACACACTCTCTCTCTCTCTCTCTCTCTCTCTTTAATTCTCACACACACACACACACACACTCTCTCTCTTTCTCTCTCGCTCTCTTTAATTCTCACACACACACACACACACTCTCTCTCTCTCTCTCTCTCTCTTTAATTCTCACACACACACACACACACACTCTCTCTCTTTCTCTCTCGCTCTCTTTAATTCTCACACACACACACACACACACTCTCTCTCTTTCTCTCTCGCTCTCTTTAATTCTCACACACACACACACACACACTCTCTCTCTCTCTCTCTCTCTCTCACACACACACACACACTCTTTTTTTCTACTGTACAAACTGTATATTCTATCGCCCTCCTCCTACTCCTACCTCACACAAAACTACAGACATATTAACATTCTCCACAAAACTCATTCTGTATGATTTATACGCTTCTGTACCCAGGGGGACCTCGATTTAGGTCCCAGCATAAAGTCTCTGTGTATTCAGGTTTAAGTCCCCACCGGTGTTAGAAAAACACACACACACACACACACACACACACACACACACACACACACCAATACATCAGCTCTGGTGCTAAAGTCAGCATGAACGTGACACTGCATTCTGGGACTGTGTGTGTGTGTGTGTGTGTGTGTGTAAATGTCAGCGGTGACTCCATGTGTTCCCCATCTCCTCCCATCAGACTGAGCTGAAGAGATGTTTGACCTCAAGCGTCCGCAGGAACAGAGACACTCGCATCACGAACACAAACTCTCTCTCTCTCTCTCTCTCTCTCTCTCTCTCTCTCCTGCTGGACGTCTGACACTTTACAGCTTAAACCAGAACAAACCCGTCGCTCGTGTAAACCGGCCAAACTCTGAGCGCTCACGGAGTCTCCAGTGCTTCAAGATCTCTTCACCATTAATACAGACGAAGACATGGAGAATTCAGCTTCTTCTTAGAGGTTTCTTCTAAGACATCTTAACAATCTTGCTCGTCTGTTATCTTAAAGGTCTAAAAGATCTCAACCAAACTGTGCTCAGATTGACCTGTTTTCAAACAAAAGTCAAAAATCAAAAGAGATTTTCTGGGATTGTTTGTTGTTGTTGTTGTTGTTAATCGCATCTCAGTCTTCAGTTAGTTTTCCAGGACAAACATCTAAACAATCAAATATCAAAATACATTTACAAAAATAAATATAAAAAATATGTACAGATTACATATTAAACAAAATGCATAGTTTATAAAATATATAAAAATATAAACAATTTCAATTAATTCAGAATATGTTTGATATCAAAATATTTTTTTATTAAAAATATATTTAAATATCAATATTTTAAAATTAATGTTTTTTGCATCATTCCCAAGAATTTGGAATAAAACAAAAATATTTAAAAACATGATCATGATGATAATTTCCAAGCATTTCTAAGTTAAAAAAATTAATTTAATAAATAAATATTTTTTTAATTTAAATAAAATGTAAAATACAATAATATAAAATTTAATTAAATAATTCAAATGAATAAAATAATTAGTAAATGTATCTTGTATTATTATTAATCTTTCGATATTTCTACTGGAAAACAAGACAAAAACGCAGAGGAAGGAAATAATTTGTAGAACCCAAACATTTCGAATCAAATCATCTGAACTGCTATGAACTCAAACTGATTTACAAGAGCGGCACCCATTGAGAGTCTGGTCCTGACCTTTGACCCCACACACACACACAGGCCTGTAACGAGTCTTGTCACGAGTGTGTTTGATTAGATGATATTAATCAGCGTCTGATGATTTCTACACAGAGCCATGATTCGGGTCGTCCTCTCTGACTGAGAGCATGCGTCTCAGAGATGATTAGAGATGTCAAGTGTTCGTTAACGCCATCGTAATGTGTGTGTGTGTGTGTGTGTGTGTTCCCACAGATTTAACAGCATTACATCAACATGTTTGCTGGCACGGAACGAGCTCTTGTTAAGAGTCACGTCTCTCTGCGCTTCACTCATCTTCTCGTTATTCTTTCCACTGCATTAACTGGCATTACAAGAGCGTTAAATCAGAAAACTGTCAATTAGACTATATTCATGATAACAAAAAACTACTTCTCTGGATTGTATAAAATAGTTTGATATCATCTTTACAAACATAAAACTAAATAAATAGTTATATAAAATTTATAGCCTCTGTTCAAGTATAAATGTCATATCTCCACTAATAGAAATTAAGTGTATTTGACTTTGAGTATTTAACATTGAGTCTTTCATCCAGATAGTTTTAATGAATGGAAAGGTTTTTAGCTTAAAAGATTACAGCATATATCTCTTACTATATTTTAAGTTATTAGAAGTGATAAGTTTGAATGTATTTAACTTTTTGGATCATTTGGAAGAAACTTAAATATTTCAAAATGATAATCATTTTCAAGCAATTCTTATTATTTGTGAAATAAAATAAAATAAAATAAAATAAAAATGTACAAGTAATTCCAAGTATCTGGAATAAAATTAAAATAAAATTAATTGTAAATTAAATTAATAAAATAAATAAAAAACAATTACAAGTAGTTACAAATATTCTAAATAAAAAAAATAAAAATTCCAAGTATCTGAAAAAAAAAATCCAAGTATCTGGAATAAAAGAAAAGAAAAGAAAAGAAAAGAAAATGATAATGTACAAGTAATTCCAAATATCTGGAACAAAATAAAATTCATTGTAAATTAAATTACATTAATAAAATAAATAATACATAATTCTAAGTAATTACAATTATAAAATATTATATATATATATATATATAATTTCAAGTATCTGGAATAGAATAAAATAAAATAAAAATGTAATTAAATTAAACAAATAATTGTCAAGTAATTGCAATTATTTGGATAAAACAATGAATAAAACAGAAGCATAAAATAAATGAAAATAAAGGGAAAAACAAAAACAAAAATCAGTAAAGATCCTTTCAGACAGTAATAAAAAAAGTAAAACTAAATAAAACTAAAGTAAAAGAAATAAAGACCATCCTTTCTGACTATTTGACAACAAATACTAAAATAAGGACATTTATTCTGAATAGTTTATTGGGCTCTGAGGGATCAGTCAGAATCAGTCGCTGAACTCGGTTCACAGAGTCTCTCACACACACACTGCTCTTTCTGATGAACAATCACAGCCTGAGAACATCTCTCAGCTCCACCAGACCAGGATCTTTCCCCAGAAAACACATAAAACAGGCACAAGGTTGCTGCCAATGAAAACACATCCTCCTGCTTCTGCACATGTGACTCCAGCCACAACTAAAGGCGATGGATGATATTCCTCCTGGATCGGGCGACTGACAGAACTGGAGCAGCTCACCCGTAACATTAATTAAGCTTAAAATATCAGCGTTTCAGAGATACGGCACATTAAAACGGGATGCCATCCATAAAGTCATTATGAGATATGTTGTACCTTGGGATATTTCCATTTCACATCAAATCAAATGTTTCCGGTCAAGGAAACCCACAGCGGAGGAGGAAGAATCACTTTCACCTTTGTTTTCATTAACATTTGCAATTTAAGTTTTGCTCCTCAGGCAAAAGCATCTTGATTTCAGACCAAAATACAAACTAAATCTGATTTTTGCAGCTGTTTGCGTCCATATCGTCACCAAAAGCTAAAAGTAGAAAGCTGTGTTTGAGAGCAGGCCGCATGATGTTCTCCACACGAACATAAACAAGTTGTTAGACGTGATGAATGTTTTCTCGAAGCGTGGCGTGATGAGCAGAGCTAATAAACGGAGCGCTGTGTGCCGGGAACGCCAGGCTAATCCAGCGTGCGATGTGATTGTGTGTGAGAGTATTACTCTAGATAAAGCTGTGTGTGTCTTATCTGCGCTTCTGTATGAGCCGTACCTCCCCAAAGCCCCGTGCGGTGATTAGTCAGGGCCTTTAGAAAGTGGCTTTCCTCGATTCAGGATAATTCTGCCGGAAAACAGGAATGGGACGGAGCGCTGCTGATACTGACCCTCTTTGTCGGGAGGAAATTGCCTCTCGTAACACATGTGAAAGCCACGACAAGGAACGAAGCGTTTGGTTTTAGAGCAAAGATGCAAAAGCGAGACGTGTGCACTTTTACACCCCTGATCTTCAGGAAAGTTTTAACAGGACACTAGAAACACACACAAACACTAATCAGATTTAAGATGCAGCGGAGAGAAGACGTCCAGTGAACGGCTTACAGTCCACGCACAATATTATGGTGTTTGGGTTCAATAAATGCTTTTTCTTTGGACTGGAATTAATCTAAAATGTACTGTGTGACCCTACATATATATACATATACAGTACACACCAAAAGTTTGGAAACATTTCTATTTTTGTTGTTTCTGAAAGACGTTTCTTCTGCTCATCAAGCCTGCATTTATTTGATCAAAAATACAGAAAAAAACTGTAATATTGTGAAATATTATTACAATTCAAAATAATTGTTTTTAAATGTATTATACTTTAAATGATCATTTATTTCTGTGATGCAAAGTTGAATTTTTAGGATCATTATCACATGATCCTTTAGAAATCATTCTGATATGATGATTCATTATCAAAGTTGGAAACTGCTGCTTAATATTTCTTCAGGACATGTGATACTTTTTTAGGATACTTTGATAAATAAAAAGTAAAAAAAAAAAGAAGCTATGTTTTTAAAATATTAATTTTTGTAATATGAATATACACTACTGGTCAGTAATTTGGGGTCAGTAACTTTTTTTCTTTCTTTTTTTTTAAATAAAATCAATACTTTTATTCAGCGAGGATGTGTTAAATTGATAAAAAGTGATAGTAAAGAAAATATATTATTAGAATTTTTTTATTGAATATATGCAGTTCTTTTTAACCTTTTCTTCATCAAATATATATATATATATATATATATATATATATATATATATACATATATATATATATATATATATATATATGAAAAGTAAAGTTTTCCAAAGAAGTAACACAAGTTAGTTTGTTTCCCATTAATTCACTCAAGTCAGTTCAATTCAATATCTGCTTTATTGGCAGGAAAACCATTACAATGTATTGCCAAAGCATCTAGTTACTTTTTATGGAGTAATGCAATAGTGTAATGCATTAATTGAAAAAGATGTAGGGGAAATAATATAAAAAAAACTATATTTTTCAACCTTTTCCACTTTCAAAAAATGTGTGTACCCCCCAAAAAACATTTGAATTCACTTTTTAAATTTAAAAGTAATGCGTTACTTTACAAGTTCCTTGACAAACAGTAATCAGATTTCATTACTTGTAATGCATTCCCCCAACACTGGTCTTTCAGAGAGTGATGGTTAATTAACAAAGATTTTACTCCTTCTAAAATCCACATTTAGCATTCTCCTGCTAAAGAAGAGAGCAGTGCTCAGAGAACGGACAGTGTTCGTTAACCCGACCCGCTCACAGCCGCTGAACTAGATCACTCGATCATTACATACAGAGAGAGAGGCAAAGAAAAGACAGAAAGATGGAGAAAGAGAGAGACATAGGACAGAATGCAGAAAAGACGAGAGAAAAGCAGGTCAAGAGAAAGTGTGAGCTCTTTTAATAGGTCAGAGCTGCATTAACAACAGAAGAGTAAAGCAAAGAGTAAAACAGCTCTCCATACGCTCTCCTTCAGCAGAAGTACACCCAAACTGGTGCACCGTCCCCAATGACGGCCGAAGAGAAAACACTGCATGTGACAAACTTGATGAACACACTTCACCAGTCCTGATGTGATGGATTATGGATCACGTTACGGCTTTTCTCAACTTTCACCTAAAAACTCATAAATGAGTACAGCACACATCTTTCTAAATCCCTCTAGTGACACAAAAGTAACGCAACTCATTACTTTCCATTAAAAATAACAAGTGACATGATTAGTTACTTTTTATGTAGCAACTTTTAACGCAACATTGTAATGCATTCTTTTGAAAAGTAGCTTCCTCGAATGGTCTACTCTTATATTTTGTTGTTTCTGGGAGCATCATTTGGCAGAAAAAGCCTATTAAAATCTTTACTAGCGTTCCTCTTCTCGCTCGTCCAGAAGCTGGTCATAACTGAAGAACAAACAAACTGCTTTTGCAAAGTGAAAAAAGTCTCTGAAAAAGCCTTTTAAGAGGCAGACAGATGTGTGGAGAACGACTTCAGAAGTTTATGGGAAATCTCTCCTCACACACTCCCTCTGGCTCTGTGTGTGTGTGTGTGTAGAAATAGGCCATAGCACAAGATAAAGTGCTTTATCTTTATGAGAAATAAACGTCCCCATCCCTGTCGGCCCATCCTGGGTTCCAAAAACAGTGTTATATATGGAGTGCGCTTGCAGGAAATAGGACGCCACACGCTGCAGATTAGCCCTTGTGCTTCGCTCAGCAGAAACACCTCCACAGCGCTGGTTTATGAGCGTGCATTCACAGAGATCATGGGCACATGAATGCATAAAAGCCCGGCCGTCACCGCACACGCTCACACAGAAACACAGACCCACGGCAGCATGCAGTATTCATGCGCTCGGACGCTTATTTATGATAATAATAGAGCTGAGGTGGAGAGACAGGTGAACCTGCAGCGGGCCGAAGGTGATGCTGAGATGAACAGGACAGAGAAGAGAAGAATAGACGATGAGGAACAGAGAGAACGAGAGACGGAGAGAATCCTCAACATCATACAGATCTCAACCTACACTAACCTTCCTTCAGAGACACAGCTCAATTCTACACACAGACCTGGTGAAGATGCTCAGGCAACGTTATACCATGCATCAGGGATCTACTGGATGTAATTACTCTTATTAAAAAATCAAATAAAGTAAATTAAGTATTGCTAATAAAAAAGAAAAAAATCATGATATTCAGATACATAAATAAACATAAAAATAAAAACAATTAAATTATGCATTGTAAATGAAAACAAATAAATGCACTAAGAATAAAAAAATATTTAAAACATTTTTGTAATACATAAATGGCATGCAAATGAATAAATTTATAAATAACAAAAGCAAATAAAATATTGCAAATAAAATAAATATGATAATGCAAATAAATAAAAAAACTCAAATAAAAACCATTTAAAAACAATCAAATTAAAATAATGAAATTCTAAATAAAAATGAATGCATAAATTTGTAAGATTATTAATTTACAAAAAATATTATAAATAAAAATAGTTAAAGACACAACATACAAATAAATAAAAACAAATGCATGGATTAAAAAAAATTAAAATAAATTAATTGTAAATAAAAATAAATAAAATGTACAAATAATTATAATTACATTTTTATTATTATTATTATTATTATTATTATTATTATTATTGTAAAGTTATGCTGATTCTTTTGGACAAAAAATGCATAAAAAAAATCTAAATATTTACTTTTTATTATATTATATAACTACATTTTATTGAATTTTCATAATAATCAGCATTAACAGTAATGAGTGCACACAATCTTTAAACTTTGTTTACTTGCTTTTTTAAATTAGATTTTAAAATCCAGATTTGTGATTTTTACTCATTATCAAACACAGGTTCAAATTAAAGTAATCAAACGGTCATAAGACAGCCAGCAAGAATAATTAATGCCATAAAGGCGTCGGTGTGATTGTGAGTTGTAATTACTCTCGTGCAGCTCTTAATAACGTTGCTCTCGACACACATCACACCAGAACAGGAGCTTTCAGCGTGTTTCCGCACGGCCTGTAATTTCTCCTGCTGATTACAGACTAGTGAAGCGTTCAGAGCCGCGCCGCTTCTCTCGTAGCGCAGGGTTGTTGTCTGTGTGTGAGGCGTTAGCATGCGATGATCCAACACAGCTGTGAAACTGAGAACTAGTGTTTACTCAGACCAGAAGCACACATCATCGAGTCATTTTCTGACTTCTTCCAGGGTTTTCTCTTGTTTTCAATTGTAACAAAACAAGACTAGATAAAATGTATCTTTTAGGAATGTTCAGATATTTGGAAAACAAGACCAAAACTGATATTTTTTAAATATATTAAAACAATTAATCATTACTTTTTTGATGATAGTGAGTAATTCACAAATGTGCTTGATCGATCTCAGCTTTTGTTTTCTTTTTTTTTTACATATCCTCAATTGTGGGAACTAGAAATACACTTTCCAGTTTAAGTTTGCGCGACTAAAAAATATATGCTCTGCAGTGAATGGGTGCCGTCAGAATGAGAGTCTGATAAAAACCTCACAATAATCCACAGCACTCCAGTCCATCAGTGAACATCTGGAGAAGGTTTAGATCTGTTTAACCGCTGCTTGATCTGTGCAGATTTCTCTCCTGATTCAGACCAGAACACTTTTTCACTGGAGGAAGTGTTATTCTGGATTATAGACTCTATGTGTTTGAGTTAAAATCATCTTAATGCTTGATGTGTTTCAGGTTTTGTCTTCTCCAGATGTTCACTGATGGACTGGAGTGCTGTGGATTATTGGGATGTTTTTATCAGACTCTCATTCTGACGGCACCCATTCACTGCAGAGCATCCATTGATGAGACACTGATGCAGTGGGTGGACTGCTCCTTGAAGTCTCTAAAGTTTGCAGGTTCAGTCCTCGAGAAGCTGAACGTGTTCATCTCTATAGTTCAGCTGAGGGTTAGTCTGACCTCAAAACTCTTTCGTACATGTTCGTGAGCTGACAGACGAGGAGACAGACTTCCGCTCCACCTGCAGACGTGAGACTGAGAGCGAGCGGAGATGAAATCAGACAGAAGGAGCGGATCTCAGAGCGTGAGACGCGTGTGATTGAGATGCTGGACTGCTCTCGCTCACACAGACTAATGGATTCCAGGCAGGTTTGCCTGATAAAGAGGTCATTGACTGTCGGCTCACAGCGTTTGTCCACACACACACACACACACACACTCAGGATCTGATCGGTCTTTGTTTGAGTGCTCTCTCGCTGGAGCTGGTGAAGGACGTGTGTGACGTCAGAGTTTAGTTCATTTGCTTGAAACAGGAAGTTCATGTGAACTCCAGCAGTGTCTGAAATTCATATAAAAGCCGAACAGAAGAACATGCTGAAGAGAAACACTACTGAAGACGTTACAACTCGAAATGTGTTATCTAAATAAAGCCCAGGACAGGACTGGAAAGAAAAAAATATACCTTTTTTTATTAATTAAATTAAAATAAAATAAAATAAATATAATAATAAAGCATATAAATTATTAGCATATACACACACTGTTAAATGCAGAAATAAAATAAAAATAAATGAAAATGCATGAATAAAATGTACAAAAATAAATAAAACAAATAACAAATGTAAAGACAAATAAAAAATAAATCAAATTAAATAAAAATAAATACAAAATAGCACAGTCATTTTTAATAATTACTCTAATTATGTGCATTTACTGTAATGTATATTGTGATTTGTGATCCATATTTCTTCTAATTCCCTGTATGTCTGTTTATTATCATATTTACGATCTGCTCCGTGCATCTGCATCTGTCTATTCATCTCTCCGCTGACCCAATTGCAGGCGTACAGTAATGATCAAACACACACACACACACACACACACACACACAATGACAGTAGAAATGTTAATGCTAATGTGACCTACTCAGCATCGCTAATGCATTAATAACCAGGAGAGAAGTGTTAATGTGGCAAACACAGATGTGTGGTGACAGTAATGGAGAATTCAGCCTCTGGATATTTTCTGATGTGTGTGTGGATGTCTGCACCTGGAACACGAGACGAGACCAGACGAGACGAGGACACACCATAAACCTGCCATATATTATACTGTTTACACAGTTTTAATTATTGAGCATTCTAATTATATCATTTAACACCAGGTCAGCAGCAGTTTTCATGGGAGAAATATTGGTTCGTTTTGTTTCATGGTTTTGTCTTTGCACTGTGCACTGTCTATTTCACTTTATTTTAATTTATTTTTGAAATGCACTAAGCACTTTTGTATTTTTATAACTTCTGAATAAAGACTTTATTTATTTATTTATTAATCGTAAGGACATTGAGTCTAACCCTTGTGTAAAAAGTGCTCTGTACACACAGTAGTAGAAAAATGATGTCAAATACATTTTTAATAAATAAACTACATATTAAGAATATATTAACAAGATTTTCTTTTAAGAAAAATAAAAATGCAATTGAGCTCTTTCAGTTTTAATTAAATTTAAGTTAAAAAAAAAACTAAGTTGTGCTAAATGAGTTCATCTACTAGTTCACTGCAGAATCAGAAATAAATAATTAATTAACAATAATACCTAAATAAATAAATGATCTTTTTTTTTTACAAAATTTCCTTAAAATAATGTTTAAAAGCTCTTTTAATTTAATATTTGATATAAAATCTTAAATTATTATAAGAAATAAAAAAATGTCCATTAATAGAATTTCTTTCATTTAAAAAAAAAAACACATATTTATTATTTAACACCATATCAGCTGCTATTTTCAAGGTACTCAGATATATAGTTATATATATCATAGTAACTTCAATTATATTTCATAATTAAAACAATATTTTCTTAAAATATAACACAAAAAACAATTATATAAGCTCTTTGGGTTTGATAGTTATATACAATTTCCACAGAATTATTTTTTAATATTTCTGTTTTAGTATTACGCATATAATTTTTTTTTTTTTTATTTAATTTTTTTTTTTTGGCTGAGTGTTATAGGCCTATGAAGTAAGTGTGTTGGCGCAAAGTTGTGTAAAACCAATCTGCTGCTGATGTGTCATCACTGTGGGCAGGTGTATACAGTCATGCTGCTTCTGAGACACGTCCAGCATCATCATCCTCATCATCCTCATCTCAGCGGATCAGAGAGAGAGAGGACGAGCAGACAATCTCAGGACGATGTTCGCCCACCGGAGGTCGAGCTCCGAACGCCATCCATCGCTGCCAAACTTCACTTCCCACGACTTCTGCTCTTCTCTGTGAGTGCACACAGCTTTCACTTAGAACTTACATTATATCAATTATCTGGCAACCTTCGCTGCCGCTCATTAACGCGCTGGCACAAAAATAAACCGCGCGCTTTCACACCTTCCGTCAAACCGTGCCGAGAGGACGCCAGCTCCACTGTTAATCTCACAGAAGCGGAGAACCGGAGCCGCACCGGTGGCCCTCGACACGGGTCACGGAGACGCGCGCTCCCGTCCGCATCCATCCATCCGAAGCCTCGCGCACGCGCACCCGTGTTGCACTAATTAGCGCTATCTTCCGGAGTGTCTGGACCTTCCTGCTCGCGCCGCTTCTGAATCTTAACTCGTGTAAACACAATCCGCTGCATAACAAGTTGTTGTTTTTCTCACTGGCCAAGTTTTTCATATGCTGATGGGAAATTACTCGAGCGCGGTTGCTCTCAAATCCCTCGTGCTTGTACTTACATCTGTTTTCCCTCTCTAACTCTCGGTTTGTATCCCTGAAATACTCCTCTGCTGTATCATTTGTCTTCGTGCACACACCCGTGGATCTGCTCCAAACCCAGAGAGCACATGCAGCATTCAAAGCATCCTGAGCTGTGCTAGAACCACGGCCTAGAGCTGATGGTGGATGATTCTGATGCAGCATGGCATGCATCCTTCACAGAGAGGCCAAACCTTTCATATCCATGCACTCAATTAGAAACAATCTATTTTGCGATCAATATTTTTGTCTTGAATTTCAGAAAAAGCTCATAAAACTGCATGCATTATATTTATAAAAGATGGGGTTTTAAACATGTCAGCTTGACCTTCTGAACAGATTCAGATGCAGCGTAACATGCATCTTTCACAGTGAGGACAAAAGTACCATGCACTTTGAAAAACCTAACACTGCAAGAAAAAAAAAAGCTCATAAAGCTGCATGCATAATAACTGAAAGATGAAGTTTAGCATGCAGGCTTACCAGATGTTTCCAATCTTATAAAATAATGCTAGCATAATGACTGTAAAATTGTTTAAGATGGACTTCTTTAACAATTGTTTAAGCATGTCAGCTTCATTTACATTTGAGAATTTGCCAGTGGAGTAAAACACCTCAAGATTGAAGCTCTCTGAAAACGAGTTGAAAACATCACAGTTTGAATCTGAAGTAAGTGTATCCTATTTTAATTAGACAATTCGGCACAAAATGATCGTTCTGTCATCACTTTACTCCCCCTCATGTCTTTCCAAACCTGTATGACTTTAGTTCTTCTGTGGAACATAAAAGATGACATTATGAAAAATGTTTCTGTTTTGTTTTGGCAAGTCGGTGAGTTTGCTTCCCAAATCCCATGTTTTTCTTCTTTAAATGATGACAGAATGTTCATTTGTGTGTGTGTGCGTACTATCCCTTTAAGGATTTTTAGATGTTTCTACTGGAAACATGGAAAAAAAACGTAATAAATAAGAATTGCGTAAAGATGTTGCATGCTCACCATTCACTGATGCATGCATCATTTCACAGAAAGGACAATCCCACAATGCACTGCAAAAATCCATCCAACCATGCAAAAATCATTCTTGTAATCGATATTTTTCACATTTTCCAGTAATATAACAATAAACATGAGCTCATAAAACTGCATGCATAAACGCTGTTATAGCTAAATGCATTTTACATGAAGTTTAGTTCTGTCAGAAATGCTTATGCTACGAGTCAACAACTCTACATCATGACACGATATAAGTTCATCTTAAGTCTCACGCAGTGCATCACCAGTAAACAATGTTTCAAAGATGTTTAGATCCTTCTACTGGGAAACAAATATACGGACTAAAAACGAATGCACATAGCAAGAACAATGCTAGGAAAAGATCTCTTCTGGAATCACACGACGAGCATCATGTGTGTGTGTGAATCTGTGTGTGTGCAGCATCTCACATCACTCACTTGCTGTCTAGTTAGTGAGCGAGAGAGTTCAGGTCACTCAGGTCTGGAACAGAGTCAATATCTGCCTCTCTCTCTCACCAATTAGTCAATCTGTGTGTGTGTGTGTGTGTGTGTGATTCATTAGCTTTTATCCTCTTCATTTGAACGCGTCTGTGTGTAATTAGTGTGTGTGTGTGTGTGTGTGTGTGTGTGTGTCCAGCGCTGTCAAACACAGTGACATCTCAAGGCCAATTACTGTGACATCACATTACACACACCAAGAGTGTGTGTTAGACACTGAAAGACATTACCAGGACACTTTTCTTTGAACTTCGTTACATTCTGCATCCTGTTTGCTACAATTCAAATTCAGACGTGTGATTCTGATTGGTGGAGCAACACAAGATGACACTGTAAGAGTCTAAACCTGGTTTAGTGAACACTAGGTTTCGATAAATACACGTCGGCTGCATTTGTTTCGCCCACATGTCTCTAAAAGAACAGAAGAGTGTAACGTGAGAGAAGTCTCTATGTGAACTGCCTCGGTGTCATTAATTACTGAAGGATGTGTTTTATTAGTGTTTGGCTGCAGGTGCCGTGCTTCCCATCATCGTCTCCAGAGCTCACAGATATTTCATTTCATTCTCCAGTGGCATAGAGAAGGCTTCTGCTCTTCATCAGCTCTTAACCGGCTCTATAACCGCCGGGGGCCGTGAACACAGAAGCCCAGCGAGGACGGGGCCGACAGCAAACCACCGCTGCAAATAAAGCAGTGTTTATCTTTTATAGTGTCCACTTCCTCCATGATCACGGCTGTATGATCTTGATGTAGATGCATAAACACTCAACGGAGCAGGACATTTCTGTTGTTCCTCTGATTTCTGGTCTTCAAGCAGCACATTGCATGGACACCAGGACATTATTCTGTATTTGTACAGCTGTAAATGATGAGTTTATATAATGAGTGCAAACATTCATCTCCGTGTGATTTCATGCCTGCTCTTTAACAAATATCTCCACAAACATAAAGCAAGCAGTCGGTGTTTGTTGCACAGCTCGAGCACGTGTTGTTCAGACGTGAGTAAGACCTGCTGTTGTTTTCATCAGAGACCGTCATTAGAGCGTCCCGTCTGCAGCTCACGGGTGGAGAGACACACGGAGCACACACAGCGTCATCTCTGAGTCTGTCCTCTGACACACACCTACTGACACCTGTAACACATGCCTACAACACGCCTACAACACGCTACAGGTGCAGCTCCGTCACGTGAGCGCCTGTGAGCCAACAACCACAAACACACACACACATACATACACAGACACACACACACACACACACACACACACACTCTCTCTCTCTCTCTCTCAAACACAAACACACACACACATACACACACACACACACACACACTCTCTCTCTCTCTCTCTCTCTCTCAAACACAAACACACATACACACACACACACACACACAAACTCTCTATCATACACACACACACACACACACAAATCACAGATCTTTGCTTCTGAACTGTGACACATTCCAATGTAACGGATTACACTTTTCAGGATTCTTTGATGAATAGTTAGTTCAAAAGAACAGCATTTATTTGAAACAGATCTTCTGTAACATAATAACGGTCTTTAATGTCCCTTTTGATCAGTTTAATGCACCCTTGAAGAATATAAACAATGTTATAAACAATGTTTTCAACACTGATAATAATCAGAAATGTTTCTTGAGCAGTAAATGATCATATTATTCTGATTTCTGAAGATCATGTGACACTGAAGACTGGAGGAATGATGCTGAAAATACAGCGGAGCATCACAGAAATAGATTACACTTTAACACAGATTCACACAGAACACAGCTGATTTACAGTAGAATAATATTTCACTATTTTACTGTATTTCTGATCAAATAATTGCAGCCTTTCTGACTTCTCACAAACAAACAACATTATTCAAAGTCATTCGATGTATGTATATGTGTGTGTGTGTGTGTATAAAACACTACTGTACACACCAAAAAACATGTGCTGTATATTATATTAAATATTTAAGAATAAACATCTACGTGTGATGCATGGTTCAATACAGAATAAAAGATGTGTTACTACTTGAGTGTGTGATTTTTGTGGTTCAGTTGTTTTTTTATATATTTATAGAATCCATTTTAGTCCAAAAGTTATCGATGAATCATGATTTTTTTGGTGAAAGCGTTTGTGCGCAGATATCACGCTTCGTGCACAAGACCTGCTGTGCTAAAAACTTCAATCCTTCAGTGACACTCTCTCTCTCATAATGGCTCTGCATGTTCAGTTTTAAGAACACTGAAAGGAAAATAAGACATACTTTCGGGTTTTTAGCTGAACTTCTGACAGTTTGAAGGATTTCTCTCTCTCTCTCTCTCTCCTCAAGCCTGTGTTTGAAGGGTTCCCAGTCGAGGCGAGCAGTAATCAGCCACGGACAGACTTTGAGTGACACTTCTAACTTATGACTGAGTCTTCTGCTGAATTAAAGCAGCAGTGTCAGTCAGACGGCACTGAACGCCATCAATCATCAGACTATCAGAGATCTGAATGTGTGTTATAGTTATATAGCACGTCCAGGAATTACCCAGAGCTAATCGATGATAGCTGGAGACCAGAGATGCTTATAAATCACACGCATGCTAAAGAGCTGGAGTCTCCTCTGAACGTGTGCTGTT
Source organism: Carassius auratus (assembly GCF_003368295.1). Classification (NCBI taxonomy): domain Eukaryota; kingdom Metazoa; phylum Chordata; class Actinopteri; order Cypriniformes; family Cyprinidae; genus Carassius; species Carassius auratus. The sequence continues at coordinate 54,160 of NW_020526537.1, read as the reverse complement.
AGAGCACGGGTTACGAGACCTGACTCACACACACACACACACACAGAAACACACCATCGATGAAGACCAGGCTTGATGAAGAGCAGCACAGTGTGATGTAAATCAGACCTGATGTACCTGTACATACAGTACATACAGTGACTGAGTGAGTCATGCTGCCTCCTACAGGCCACCGGAGGAACTGACGCACAAATACATTAAACCTCCACGCAGTCACATTACTCCAGCAGCATATGCATGGAAAACCAAGTTCCCCCTCAAGGGAACTTCGAACTGCGTCCTCTGAAGGGACACTATGGGGAACACCTCGTCGTGACCCGTGTCTGAAGCATACTTTGAAAAAATGCCAACTCGTTGGCCGGTGACAGCGTCTGACGTCACTACCGGCGCGACTATAAATAAGCGACCGGAGAGCACGTCATTTATCTTCTTCGTCTTCATTTGACTGTTTTGTTTGAAGCGTGCGTTTGAGAAACGACCACGGTAAGAGCGATCTTTATTTTTGTTATCATGGCTTCCACTAGCAAGGCGTTTAGACAGTGCGTGCATCCGTGTCAGCGTTATTTGACACCGGGTGACACACACAGTCTTTGCGTTTTTTGTTTGGGCGAAGAGCACGCGCGCGATGTCCTTGAGGGGGCGATTTGCGTGCACTGTGAGCGTTTTTCCATGAAAAAGCTCCGTTCTCGTTTGTCTCTCTTTTCGAGGAAAGAGGGACAGCCATCTGTCTCCCGCGGCTCAGGACCCGCCGCTGTTGAGGCACGGAGGAGAATGAGCTCGTGGGGATCACAGGTGGACCTCGTTGAAGAGTTTAGAGAGGGACTTTCTCTTTCTCGCTCTTCGGCGGCGGACGAGAATGAACTTCAGGAAGAAGACGTGTTATCATTAACCCTTTCTGATACTGAAGTTAGTGCTCTGCTGGGTTCTACCCAGGAAGAGCAGGAGATGTCTGAGGATGGCGAAGAAGCTGAGGCTGAGCCTTCTCAATCCTCCTGCCCTGCGTATGAGGAGCTGTTAGAGGTTATGGATCGTGCCACAGCAAAGTTAAACTTGCCATGGAAACGTACCAGCAAAATAATGCCGCGAGGTCGCCTTGATGAGCGTTATTTATCTGACCATAGCCCTCCAGCCCAGGTGAGCCTTCCATTCTTGCCTGATTTACATGCGGAAATCGAAAAAGAATGGAAGAGGCCATTTTCTTCTCGCATCCATCGGTTTCAGCATACGAGTTATGCTAACATCGAGGGCATGCGCGAAAATGGCTATGAGAAGATGCCCCCTGTAGAAGAGACGCTGGCTAGCTATCTCTCTGTGGGGGAAACATCCTCTCTTAAATCTCCCTCTTTGCCATCTAAGCCCCTCCAGGATACATCCCGCTTAAATGGCAAAGCATACGCAGCAGCGGGTCAGGCTGTGGCTTCATTGCACACTATGGCGGTGCTTCAGGCCTATCAGGCTGACCTGCTGAGGGACCTGGATAAAGGCGAGGGCCTTTCAGCTGATCAGGTGGCCGAGCTGCGCCGCACCACAGACCTCTCTCTCCGTGCTACCAAGCAGGCCGCCTCCGCCATGGGTAGGTCTATGGCTGCCATGGTAGTAACGGAGAGACATCTGTGGGTGAACCTGGCAGACATCGGGAAGAAAGAAAGGGGCTTTCTTCTCGATGCTCCGGTCTCGCCTTCTGAGCTTTTCGGTACCTCCGTCGAGATGGTGGTTGAAAAGTTCAGGGAGGCAAGGGCGCGCTCAGCTGCTTTTAAAACCTTCATTCCACGAAGGTCCAGGTCCGAGCCCGAACAACATAGGGGTCCTGGCCCGTCTCGTTCTGAGGATCAAAGACGGGCGCAGAAGGCTAGTGTCGCGGCTCGCGCTCCTCCCCCGCCTATGGGCAGGGGCAAGAGGAATCGTGGGTCGCGAGGAGGTAAGCAGGACCTGAGGGATGTGATTCAGACGAGGCAGCGTTCTCGTCCGAATCAGAGCGATACCTAGAGAGAACAGTAACTGTTTTTTATGTTTAACTTCTGCTCTTTTCCTCCTTGCCTGAATTCCCCTGCGACCACCAGCTCTCCACCTGATCGAGGTTAGGTGGGGGAGAATTTCTCTCATAACAGTCTCCTATGCTGGACCTATGATGTTTTTGGTTGGTTCTATATTCATAGTAACCACCTTACTGATGGTCCGGACTATAAGGAGGCGCCCTGTGAGCAGGGTTCCACTACAGGAGGATGGGTGAGTATGTAACCCTTTTTCTGTATATACTTATGAGTTGAATTGCTGGTGGTCATATGTCTACTAACTTTCTAAGTGAGTCTCTTTTACAGTGCTCAGTCATGGCATCTACTAACACCCGTCAGCACCGTCCTTCCGGCCTCGTGCTCTGGTATTAGGCGGCCGAGATCACGGGCTTCTGTGGGAGCCTCGCTGATCATCAGAACTGGCACGGCACTGCAGGAGATTTCATGAATGTTGGCCAGGTCACCCTGAGGGGCCTCCTGACCGCTTATATAAACACCTCTGCGATGCTTAGGAACCTGTAGGTACGCACGCTACATTCTGTGTACTTCTTAAAGTGGTAAGTGTGCACGCAAGTCTCTGCACACTTTTCTAAAATCCTGTATGGTAAGGGTTACGCGCTCAGCTTCGTTCCCTTTTTCGAGATGTTTAGACTTTGGTTCCTTTGGCTCTTTTCAGCCGGAGTGCATTTGTTTACACTCAAGCATTGCTTCCCTCATCAAGGGATATTGGAGCGGTTCTCGCAGTAGTTATAACCACGGGCCCCTTTTTTCAAAAAAAAAAAAAAAAAAGGGTCACGTGTTAGTACGCTACTCTGAATTCAGAGTTCCTCTCGTTAGACGGTGTTCTCTGCTTTCCCCCTTCAGAGTGCCACGAGAACCTCTCCCTAGAACAGTATTTTAAAATCCATACTATGGTAAGTGTGCACGTGTATTCTTTGCGCACTTTCTGAAATCCACTCTGTGGTAAGTTCGCACGCTAAGGCTCTGCGTTCTTTCTAAAAATCCTTTATGGTAAGGGCTTCGCGCGGTGGCTTCGTGCCCTTTCTTGAGTTGGTGTAAGCCCCGTTCATCTTGGGCGCCACTCCATTCAGGTATCCTTGAATACCTATCTAGCAGGGGTTGCTACCAGGGTTCTGTTGAGACAGCTCCTTCGAAAAATTTTTTGCAAGAGCAAGCGGTAGCCCCTGTGTGACAGGCAAGACCTTGTATAATACTGGTTTCTTAGCCGTATCCCTTTAAAGGAATCCTTCCTATTCCAAGCCTTTAAGCTCTACCCCGGGTCGAGGCCCTGATCAATTAAATTGGGTATGTAGCTTAGGCCTTTGGCCGTAAGGGATAGTGTCACAGACAGCTGTCTAAACGTCCTAGGGGCAACTCCCATAGAAATGGTAGAGTTGGTACTTAGTGTTCGCCATGGTCTGGCCTGCGCTCCCCTCAGCATGGCGGCGTGGGTATACTGTTCCCCATAGTGTCCCTTCAGAGGACGCAGTTCGAAGTTCCCTTGAGGGGGAACGTCTCAGGTTACGAATGTAACCATGGTTCCCTGAGAGGGAACGAGACACTGCGTCCTCTAGATCCCTTGCCATGCTTCGGACGCAAGCTTCACGAAGAAGATAAATGACGTGCTCTCCGGTCGCTTATTTATAGTCGCGCCGGTAGTGACGTCAGACGCTGTCACCGGCCAACGAGTTGGCATTTTTTCAAAGTATGCTTCAGACACGGGTCACGACGAGGTGTTCCCCATAGTGTCCCTTCAGAGGACGCAGTGTCTCGTTCCCTCTCAGGGAACCATGGTTACATTCGTAACCTGAGACGTTTCGAAGCTTATAAACTGATATGCAATCACTTGCTCGGATATTTTGGCTTAAAAAGAATTATAATTTCAAAAGCACAACCAATATATTAAAAATCACGTCACACTCAAGTACTACGATCACTGAATCCGCGCAAAAATGTCAATATTAGTATTAAATATCATGCAGAAGTAATGTAATTTCCTTGGATAACAACTAGTTATTACTTCATATAGAAAGCAATGGGGAAAAAATTAAAACCTACTCGGCACACATTACGTATCCACACATATCGATTTAAGCTCCATTAATGTCTCTTATGCACACATGAATATCTATTGTTCAGACAGCTAAAACGACCCCTTTTAAGCTTCGTTTTACGTCCCTTCGGGCTACAAGAGAATCAAATCGGAGTTGCATCGGAACTGATGGGTTTGTGTTGCATCCAAAACATGTCCAACGGGCTCTGAATCTCTAAACAGACTATTTGCCACCATAACAGGCAAACACAATTAGAGCTTATTTAAGGACTCTGTTTCTGAACAGCACGAGGATGCACGACATTTCAATGCACTAGAAGCAAATGCAACGCACACGCGTCCGACTCATGCACGTGCATTTGATTATTATGAGCTGTGATTGACAGCTGCCGCCTCAGAGAAAGCTACACAATGCACAAATGTTCTGAAGCTTATACAAACTTCAGTGAAAGCCGCGCAATGTCTGTGGTTTGCTCGAGAGAGACACCTTACAGCTATTAATAAATCAATCCAACGAACTAATGTGTTTCATTAGACACAAATCCATAAAGAGTAACGACTCAGGGGGCACATTCCCACACACACTCTTCTTCGCCACAACATATTCCTCTAGAATATTAAAGTTTCTGCGTTTGGGTTTCCAAAGAACTGTGAGAAATCATTTGAAGAGCGCAGAGACCGATCTGGACACAAACAGGTGATTTTCTCTGAAGTCCGTTCATGAGATCCGCACACCTCTCAAAGCTGCGGTCATGTTTCTAAATCAGAACACAGCCTGACCTCAGCGTTCCTCCGCTGCCCATCGAACTTTGCGCGAGACTCCGAAACAAGCGCGGGGGTCACGCGACGCTCGCGCGCGCGGCGTGCCGGACCGAGACGCGCAAAGTCGGCAACGCCAAGTTTAAAGAAGACCCGTCGATGCCCGAAGCCCAACTCCTGCCAGAGGATGATCCGAGGGAAACCAGCACGAGCTCTTACCTTTGAACGCCTGCGCTCGCGCGGACACCAGGACGCCGATCGCGGTGAAGAGGCACGCGAAAAGTTTGTCCATCCTGGCGGTGTCGGTTCCGTGAAGCCCGCTCTGGCCGCGGGCCGAACTCTGAGCAGGTGCGTCTCTCGGGGGAAGGCTGTCGGTCGGGTTCAGGCTCTCGTGGAAGTGTTCCTCCGGATCTCCCGGAGCCGCGGCGGGCGCGAGTGAGTGTGAGGTGTAGATTACCGGGCGCGCGGGAGGATGTGTTCTCCGGTAGAGGGTGTGCGGGAGCTTTGACTGCTGCTCTAGTGTCGTGCTTCATCTCCTCCCACCGAGAGAGACTTACAGCTGGACTCACAGAATCACTGACACTCAGAACTTTACACACGCGCGGAGACACAACTTCAGCTCATCTGCTGTTGTGTGTGTGTGTGTGTGTGTGTGTGTGTGTGTGTGTGTCAGGACTGAGATCTATCTTTTCAGGAAATATCTGTTTTAGGCTTACAGTCAGGGTCAGGTGCTTCTACACTCTTTTGAATCAGATATCATTTCCCACTGATTTTAGGAATACATTATGGGTAGCGTTAGGTTTAGCGGTAGTGATTGGGTTAATAAGTCTATATTTTTTAACAATAATGTTGATCCGGGAACATGTCTTACATTGCTCTTTATATCTGTCTATCTTCAACAGTTTCCTTACACCAGCAGAATCAACTTTATTGTCTAATTAATAATGCATCGATGTATAAAGGTCTGCTTTTATTGTGTACACTCACAATGAAACAAAACATTGTGCTTTTGTAAAATAAAGAGAACAAAGGTGATGTTGCTTTCTGCCATTTGAGTTTCTTTCTTTGAACAAATTAAGCGTATCACAAAACTTAACTGAACCTCAGTGTTTCTATCTATCTATCTATCTATCTATCTATCTATCTATCTATCTATCTATCTATCTATCTATCTATCTATCTATCTATCTATCTATCTCATGATGATGCAATCATTCTGTAAGGTCCTCCTTTCAGCAATTCAATGATAAGAACATGATGCTTTAATATGTTTGTGGATGCATGTTTCTAAGATTAGCAGGAGTCGTATAACTAATGATTAGCCTGAATCTTAACATGCTGTGTACATGTGTTCATGCTGAGCTATAAAGTAATTAGTCAAGTCGTGTTAAAGACTCGCATGAGGAGTTTGAAGGATCCTGACACAAACAGAGCTGGACTCAAGTCATGCACAAACAATGTCGCTCTATAAGTGAATCATATTTTAAGAAACAATAGGGATATGGGTGAGATTTAAAAAAAGAATGGGATGTAACTGCCATAAAACAAGCCAATAAAAACTACCAACACAAAACAGTCAAAAACAGCAAACTAATGTGCAATCATAAAGCCTGTTCAAGCCTCAAATATGCTATGACTGATATAGGAAATAAAAATGCAATCTTCTTTCGCATCCAGCAGCGAGTGTAATGGCATTTTCCTTTTATGAGATTAAGCTACAATAATCCTGAGACATTATTAAGATAATTCTCCCGAGTTACCGTGACAGGATCAGTACTATCGGAGCACTTTCATGGAAAACTCACAAACAGAAGCAGTTTAACACACTTATTCTGTTGCATCAGCGTTCAACGAAACAAAACAACAAAGAAAAGGCAAACTATTTACAAAGCTGGCAGAAGGCACCAGTTGAAAGCTTGTGATTGGCAGCTTTCCCGCTCGCTTGACGAGGCGTCATAACGGCGAATAATTTGTAAGGCCTCCCTCGGACTCCTGCGGAGAAACACAAAATGTCACGCATCCGTCACTGACATAGTAACTGCTGTGCCGTAAAGCTGTTCCAGAGACACAACACAAGTCAGAAAGTTTATTTAGCATGCAATACACAACCCATGGAACAATTTTGTAAAATGCATTAAAAGTGCATGCAGATCTGTGTACACGCCATGCATTAACGTGATTGAATGCTTCAGATGTGTCCAGCTGATTAGCTTACTCTTACTCTTTCACTGACCTTCCTCAGAGGTCTCAGCATCATTGCTTGATTAACTGATTGGCGGCCATGTTTAATATTTTGTGTTATCATGTCTCACTGATTAAATACGTCAGCCTGACCTTGACTGTGATGAAGCCCTTGAGTGCACTATGAGCTAAACAGCGCGAGGTGAGGCTTGTGCTAAAGGACAGAACGCCTGCGCGAGACTGCCGTGATGTAAGACTGAAGAACTGAACTATCTTAAGAAACCCAGGTGAACTGTAAACAGGCGTTTGATGTATTTATGAGGTGGCACCCATAGAGGGAGCTGCTGTTCCTCAAACACAGATACATCAGACAGAATTAGATTTCTGATCAGTTTTATTAGCAAAGTGTAATTACTTTTGTTATATATATATATATATATATATATATATATATATATATATATATATATATATATATATATATAAAATAATACATATTTCCAATTGCATTAATATAAAATCGTACAAAAAAAAGTTATTTGGACATGCAAGTGACACTTAAAAATATCTTAATATTTTTGGATTAAACAACAAATAAAGAAGAAAGTGTCATTTATTTCAAAGAACATAATTATATCCTTCAACTATATAATTCTAATTTTTTACATTTTATTTTACTTTATTTTAAGATTTGTATGATATTCAGACATTTATCATTTTCCTCCAAAGTGCTGTAATTAACACATTTATTTTCTTTTTTTGTTTTTATTAAATTTTTATGGATTGTATGCAATAACACTGTTGTTTATAATTTGTTATAGAGTTAACTGCTGTTAAAATACCACAATGTTTTTTTTTTAATTTTCCTTCAATTAGCATACTGCACTTTTTATTTTATATTTTATTTTACTTGCAAATTAAATTAAATTAAATTAAATTAAATTAAATTAAATTAAATTAAATTAAATTTTTTATTTTATTTTATTATTTTTTTGACGGAGACTGGTTCTCTCTTTTTTCTATTTTATTATATACATGTTTTGTGTCCAATGCCATTATTGTTCTTAATTGCTGTTAAAATACCAAACAGTAATGCAATGACATTCAGACATTTTTAAGTGTAATTAAAGTGTCCAAATAATTTCCAGGCCCAAAGTAAATGTGTGTATCTTCATCCGAAGTTTGTCCGCTGAAGTATTGTTAGTTGCTATTTGAATCACACTCATTGAGCGCTGGAGCGGTTTCAATCCAAACAGGGTGTTTCTGGTTTAATTAAAGCGGTCTGACTGCTGAAAGGTCTCCAGAGACGAGTCAAAAGCAGTCACTGTGTGTTTGTAATAACTGTGTCTCAGTCCAGATCATATTTACTGCAGCGTCTCTCAATAATAACCTCTGGATGTCTGAGGCCTTTCTGAACCACAGCTGAACGCTTCTGTTGTTTTGAAAGGTTTGATATATAATTAGAAGGTTATATTTACAGTGTGTTTTGTTAATAATGTGTTTAGAAATGGAAGCATCTCTGTGTTTGTGTGTGTTAATGAACAGGCTGTAGTCTTGTATTGTTCTCCAGTTAAAATACGAGTGTCTAAAAGTTTCTCTCATTGTTTCTGCATGAAACCATGCTGTGATTGATTGCTGAATAAATACGTCGATGCCTCTGTGAATGCAGATTTCCATGTTTTGATGCCATCTTTATCAAATATTCTCAGATTAATATGTTTCAGAAACCCACGTTGACTTTTAATGCAGTTCTGAGACGAGCAGAAACTGAATGTTGGAGGTGAAATAAAGCTGCTGTGTTTGTGGTTATACAGATGTTTTAACTTGTTATAGAGGATACAGAAAAACTAAAGATATATAAACATTGTTCAATCAAGATCCTTTTCCAAAATTACTTACAAAAGTATTATCCTCTGAAAAATGTATCAAAATTAGTGATACAAAAACAGTGTTATTTTAGTATCATTGAGATACTATTATTTTAATATTTCGGAGGAAAATATATCATTTATAATTTACTTATTTTATTTCAGTTAGTTTCTAACTTTTCTAATTTTCATTTAGTTTAACTTGATCTATTAAAATAACTACATATAATTATATATTTTATTTTAATTGTATTTATTATTTTATTTTGTAGATGGATTTATTTTTAGTTTAAGTTCATTAATAATCCTGATTTCTAAAATTGCTACATATAATTATATATTGATATATTTTATTTTAGCTATTTGCCAACTGTTCTTATTTTAGTTTAACTTGATGTTCATTTTAAAGTAAACTTTTTAATTTAATTTAATTGTATTTTATTTTTTAATATATTTAAAAAAAAAAAATTTAAAATGGTCTTTAGTTTAACTTGATCTACTAAAATATCTACATATAATTATATATTTATATATTTTATTTCAGTTAGTTTTCAACTTTTCATATTTTATTTTAACTTGATGTTCATTTTTAAGGTTATTCATTTATTTATTTATTTATTTATTTTGTTGATGGTCTTATTTTTAGTTTAAGTTCATTAATAAACCTGGTTTCAAACTAGAATAAATAGAAAAATAATCTTGTTTCCCGTTTTCTAACTCCACTGACAGATATATGTCTAGTTTTAAGCATAAATTCAATTGATTTTAACACTTTTTTATTCAGAAAACAAGACTTAATACCTCAAATCATTGTGAATCTCAAGTAAACGCATCTTGATAATTAATAATAGAGAGAGTATTTGTGCTTGAACACAGAGGAGGAACATCATTAGTGCATCTGTTTCTCATGAGATCCTGTATAGTTCAGTGTCTCAAGCGTGTGTTTGTGTGTGTAGGTTTGTTAATAATGTGTTTGAGGCAGACGAGGTCAGTCCTTAATAAACACACGGAAGCTTAAAGACGACAGAAATAACTGGAGCTGATCTTGTGTGTGCGTTTGAAGCTGATTGAGACCTTATCACAACCTTCCCGAATCAAGAGCACATATTAAAGTCACAATAAAAACCCAGGCTGTAACTCACGATTGTCTTTTTTATGCTCTCGACTCACGGCAGTAAATGTGAAGATCTTATAAATCCCCAGAAGAACATTTTATTGCTCTTTCATAGCTCCAGAAACACATTTCCCCGTAATATCTCATTAAAATATCAACTGTGTCTCAGATTTCCCCCTTTAGAAAGATTAAATAGGTTGTCAACATTTAAGAACATTTTTGGTCAGTTTATGTGAATAAAATCAGCTTAGATTCTATCACAACTTTACTTCATGCTTTGCATGAGATTGAACTGAGAGAGTAAGAAAAGAAGAGTTTTTAAATTACATCAGGGGCGGATCTAGAAAAATATTGATGGGGTGGTGAGAAGGGGGCAGGAATTTTATTCGGAGTGGCAACATATGGCAGACGTATATATACTGAATTTAGTCACAGTTATCACAGTTTGATGATAAATATATGTGCACACTACAAAAGGACACAGGCTATCATTTACAAACTTAATATCATGCAATCAATGTCTTGCATTTGAAACAGTTCATATAAGGAATAAGTGACCATACCCCATAAGCACCACACACTCACTAATGCATACAGTATGCATCAACATGTCATTAAGAGCGTTATAAAAGGTTCAGTGTTATCAATATGTCAATTTATTATAAGAAACACAAGATTTTAACAGCCATTTCCAGCTGGGGAGACTCATCTGATTTTCTACAGTTTAGTGTTAATCATCATCTAACTCAACCAGTCAAGAGCTACATTTAGCCTTAGATGTTATATGAATATGGTCCTGAAGCATAGCTTTTATTAGCTGACAATAATCATAAAGAAATAAACATTATAGGCACAAATACAAATGTACTTTTAGAAATTGTTTCTGAAAAATATGGTGTTATTGTTTTGGCAAGCTTAAATTAAAACTTCTATGAAACCTTGTGTGATATTCCTTTAAAATAATGTTTTAGTATATCTTTTTTTAAGTATATTTTACTAAGCAATTTCTTACATAATTTCTTTGAGTTAGACCAAACTTTTATTTTGGTGAGTTGTAGACAGAGTTTTATTAATAAACTATTATTATTAGCTATTAGGCCTACTTGAAGTATATATAGCATACTCTACTGTGCAATAGTACTATATTTCTGTTTGAGTTTCTTCAAGTTATACAAAAAATTAATTTTGACAGGTTGTCATAAAGACATTGACATTTCTGTGAATACGATACGAATGAATGACGATAGTTTTATCAAATGAAATGGTGAAATCCTCTCATAGCCCGCTGACGTACACGTGTGTAGCCTACATCATGTGTTAATATAGTGAAGAGCTGAAAACACCACGCGTGCTTCAGTGTGTGTGTGTGTGTGTGTGTGAGCACCTTAAGGGTTCCCATAAGCAGGATTTATTGTTGTGCTCCCCTTCCTCAAATATGATGATAAAAAAAACACCTACTATAGGGGTGAAAAAAGAACTTTAATCAAATAAAAAACTAAATTAATAAATTGTATTATTTACAAATCACAATTGTAGCTCTCGACATTTACCTGTGGCTATAACTTTATTATGACTCTAATTTATTTTATAGTCTCAAGCATTCAGAAATCATGCAAAAGGAAACTAAGCAGTTTTACTATGATAAAACCATGATTTATTTTTAGTAAGGGTTGTGATATGCACGTTTTTTGTTGAAGAAATTATAAAGCCTGTGTCATCTATAGCAAAAAAGGTGTCCAAAAATGAAATATTAAGTGAATATTTGAATGAAATTTTGGTCAGTAGCTTAAACAAGCATTTGATTGTCCTGTAAGTGTAACAGCAATCACATGGCATTTGTAATAACATGTACATAACATTGTTTATTTTGTATTTGCTTACATTATGTATTTTAACAACGGTACTGAACACCTTTAATATTGCAGACACTAGTCCATATCAAGATTTGATTAAATGCTCTACTTTTGATTTATTCATTAAAAAATGGCCGAATTCCGTGACGTTCTGCTTTATACAGCAAGTTCCAGTTCCGCGATTCAATCCCTGTCACTTTTCAAACACAAACGGGGTGAATTTATGAATGAAAGTGTGAAAGTTCTGACACAAAACGAAGTTGTTACAGTATCCTCATGCTTTTTAAAAGTGGGAAACTATGTTTGACAGGTGCAATATTTGAAAATCGAAAATTATTAACTTATTTTTTAAATTAAATTTATATCTGAATATATGTCAGAGTTCGGAGCGGGTTTGCAAATCATTTGAGTCAGTTCAGGAGTTCAAAGCGGGTTCGCGAATCATTTGAGTCAGTTATGGGGATCGCGAATCATTTGAATCAGTTCAGGAGTTCAAAGCGGGTTCGCGAATCATTTGAGTCAGTTATGGGGATCGTGAATCATTTGAATCAGTTCAGGAGTTCAAAGCGGGAATACGAATCATTTGAGTCAGTTATGGGGATCGCGAATCATTTGAATCAGTTCAGGAGTTCAAAGCGGGTTCGCGAATCATTTGAGTCAGTTATGGGGATCGTGAATCATTTGAATCAGTTCAGGAGTTCAAAGCGGGAATACGAATCATTTGAGTCAGTTATGGGGATCGCGAATCATTTGAATCAGTTCGGGAGTTCGTAGCGGGATCGCGAATCATTTGAGTCAGTTATGGGGATCGCGAATCATTTGAGTCAGTTCGGGAATTCGGAGCGGGTTCGCGAATCATTTGATTCAGTTTGGGGATCGCAAATCATTTGAGTCAGTTATGGGGATCGCGAATCATTTGAGTCAGTTTGGGAGTTCGGAGCGGGATCGCGAATCTTTTGAGTCAGTTCGGGAGTTCGGAGCGGGTTCGCGAATCATTTGAGTCAGTTTGGGGATCGCAAATCATTTGAATCAGTTCGGGAGTTCGGAGCAGCTTTGCGGATCATTTGAATCAATTGGAGAGTTCGGAGTGGGTTCGCGAATCATTTGAATCAGTTCGAGAGTTTGTAGTGGGTTCACAAATCATTTGATTCAGTTCGGGAGTTCGGAGCGGGTTCGCGAATCATTTGAGTCAGTTTGGGGATCGCAAATCATTTGAATCAGTTCGGGAGTTCGGAGCAGCTTTGCGGATCATTTGAATCAATTGGAGAGTTCGGAGTGGGTTCGCGAATCATTTGAATCAGTTCGGGAGTTTGTAGCGGGTTCGCGAATCATTTGAATCAGTTCGGAAATTCGGAGCGAGATCACGAATTACGAAAGATTCGAGCTTGTAAATTTTCAAATTGGCTATAACCTTTAATTCGTTGCTGCCAACTAGGAAATATATTAAATTTAATTTAATTTAATTATATAGTTTTTTACGTGAATACAAAAAAAAATTCACTCAGTATATTTGTCTTGTTTTCCAGTAAAAATATTTAAATATTCTTAATTGAAGATACATTTACTTGAGAAATAAAATAACATAATATATTAAGCCTTGTTTTCTGAAGAATTTTTTTTTTAATTTAACAATTTAATAACAAGAAATAAACAAGAAAACAAGATTTTTACTTTCTTGTTTTAAGCTTAAACTCATTAAAATCAAAGCATTTAAAGCAGTGCAAAACACTTTGTTCTTCAGTGTTTCTGTCTTGTTTAAGTTTATTTTTCAGATATTTTTCTCATTATAAATATAAATAAATAAAAATATCTTAAGTCATTGTGTTTCTTCAGTAAATGTATCTTAATTTTAGAATCTTTACATATTTTTACTGTAAAATGTAAAGAACATAAGAACATTTTTCAGTCAGTCATTATATGCCTTTTTATATTCGCAATATTAACAAATTACATACCTTTCTAAATGAAGTTAAATTGAACAAAGATTATTACATTTGACAAGAAATTCTATTTCAGTGTGCTACTTGCTTTTTCTTTGTATTTATGAAATTTACTATAATTTGTTGTCTTCCCCAAGTTTTCAGGTTAGGGGCCTGTTTTATAATAGTATTGTTTTTAGTATTATTCCTTATTTTTATATTATTTTATTTTATTTTTATTTTTTTATTATAGTTTTAAATTCTATTTAGATATAATTTATTTTAGTTTCAGTTATTTTTGTTTTAATGATTAATCTGTAAGAACTTCAGCTGACTTAAGTTTATAAAACTAAATAAAGATTCAAACTGTCGTGGGGGGGGGGTTCATGCGTGTGATAGAGATGCTCGATGTAGAACTCAGCTACAAACACAGAAATCATGATCTGAACTAGAACCTGTGTGTGTGTGTGTGAGTGTGTGTGTGTGTGTGAGAGAGAGAGAGAGAGAGAGAAAGTGAACAGGGTGAAATGTATTTAAAAGACATAAATCACTGTAAAAGGAAACAGGAACAACATGATAAATGAACCAGCCGTGACCCACAAGAGAGAAACCTATCCAGGTTATCTAACACACGACTAGAGACAGCAGCAGTAATGAGAGAGAGAGAGAGAGAGAGAGAGAGTGTGTGTCTGTGTGTGTGTGTGTGTGTGTGAGAGAGAGAGAGAGAGAGAGAGGCTAGTGATGTAGGGCTTGTGGTTTGTTTCTAAACCTGGTCTGTATTTTGCTGATCCAGCAGAACTGAATATAAACCAATTGTGTTTCTGACACCTTCAGACTGCCTGATGGAGCACCAGCGAACTCACACACACACACACACATAGATATCTTTGTGAGGATATACCCTAAACCAACCCATCTGAACTAAATGCCTCACCCAAACCCTTTCCCTAAACCCTAACCGAACCTTTCATAACCTGACCCCTAAAACCAAGTCTTGACCCTCAAACAGGCCTTTAAAGGGCTCTCAGAAAGTGAGGACCAGCCAAAATGTCCTCACTTTGACAGATTGTCCTCACTCCTATGGTCTAAAACTAAAAGCAGCCCTCACAAAGGAAGTTGTACAAGTGCACACACACACACACACACTTTCACATTAAAACACACACACACACACACACACCAGCATTGAATTTAAATCACCATCATGATAATTGATCTACATACTTGTGTGAAATGTTGTACATTTGTAACGCCAGTTTCACAGTTTTGGTTGAGTGAGATTTCACAGTGAGTGTGTGTGTGTGTGTGTGTGTGAGAGAGAGAGAGATAGAGTGGTAGAAACTCACAGTTTGTAGGCAAGAGTGAATCTGAGTGTTTGTGGGTTTACTTATCATAAAATTTTCACTAAATTATTTATTATATATTTATATACCGATGTTACGGGGCGAACGAGACGTGGTCAGAAACAGGCAGGGTCGAACACCAGCAAAAACACTGACCAAAGGGGTAATCCGAGAAACACGAGTCCAGGCAAGGTGCAAACATAGTCCAAAAAACAAGACGAGACTTTTGTAGATTAGATTAGACTAAACTAAATAATATTTAGCTTTAAAAAATAAGATTTATATAATTAGGTTTTATATTTTAGCTTTATAAAAAAATCAGTAAAATCTAAGGTATGTCTTTATTTAGTGGGAATATTTGAGTACTAAACACATTTTTTAAGTTTCTTGAGTAAAAGTGAGTAGTTTTTGCTTGTTTTCAAACTGATCATTATGATGTCAGAGTGATGCAGATGGTTGCCAGGGTGTCGCTAAGATGTGACAGATGGTTTCTATGGCACTGTTTTGTGCTTGCTAGGGTTTTGTGGGTGATTTTTAGGCGTCGTCTCCTGGTCTGTAGATTTGTCTCAGGTCTGTGGGTTTGTGAAAATGTAAGTCTGATGACTTGGTGCTAGTATAGTTAGCAGTGATGCAGGTGCTGGTTTGGTCTGATGCCCGAATCGAGCCGCTGGCGCTGCTGGAACACGTGAAGGCCAATAACAGAGCCGTGAGACATGGAGAGTCTGGCACACGTGTTTATTCCCACCGCAGGACTGAGGAGCTGCTGCCAGACGCTGGTGGGCTCAGGAATAATGCATCATGGGATACGGGGTTTGAACATCGCTCAGTGCCCAGGGCTGCAGGAGCTGGAGGAGGTGTTCACATAAATCAGAATCACCTACAGTCATTGACTACTGAATAAATACTGCGGTAGCATCACGATCCATGCGCTGTGCCAAATTATGCTGCCAGAACTCCTGTTACCTGCTTAAATAAATGCATGGTTTCTAGTGAAAAATCCTGATTCTGTAATGTGACTGATTTCTGCATGATAAAGAAATAACCAATCTGGCTTCAGAAGTGGACATTCAACCGAGACTGCCTTGCTCTCAGTTGTTGAAGCCCTAAGACTGGCAAGAGCGGAATCCAAATCTTCAATACTTACCTGCTTTTGACACGGTTAACTACCAGATCCTGATCAACCCTACATCTCAGGAACCACACTCCAGTGGTTTGAGTCTTAAATATTAGATAGGTCCTTCAAAGTGTCTTGGAGAGGTGAGGTGTCCAAGTCACAACATCTAACTACTGGGGTGCCTCAGGGCTCGGTTCTTGGACCACTTCTCTTCTCTGTCTACATGGCATCATTAGGTTCTGTCATTCAGAAACATGGCTTTTCATACCACTGCTATGCTGATGACACTCAACTCTACTCTCATTCCATCCTGATGATGCGACGGTAGCTATTCGTATCTCAGCTTGTCTAACAGACATTTCTTCCTGGGTGATGGACCATCACCTTCAACTCAGCCTTACCAAGACAGAACTGCTTGTGATTCCAGCAAACCCATCGTTTCACCACAATTTCACCATCAAGTTAGGCACATCAACCAGAACTCCTTCAAAAACAGCTAGAAGCCTTGGAGTTATGATTGATGATCAGCTGACTTTCTCAGACCACATTGCTAAAACTGTCCGGTTCCGCAGATTCTTTTTATTCAACATCGAGAAGATCAAGCCCTTTCTTTGGGAACATGCTGCACAACTCCTTGTTCAAGCTCTTGTTCTGTCCAGGCTGGACTATTGCAATGCTCTCTTGGCAGGTCTTCCAGCCAATTCTATCAAACCTTTACAATTAATCCAGGTAATTTTATTTGGCACAGGAGGAAACTTGTGAGGTGTTTGATCCTAAAATCTTATGGTCACCAGCTCAAATCTTTAATCAGTAGGCAACACCAACTTAGCTTTAATATTTTTGCGAGGCTTGGAATCAGTTCATCCAACTTATTTGCAGAATGACCCACTTTCACTCGAAATGCCACATGCTGTTGTTAAATGGAACAAAAACATGCATTAAAACACCTTTCTATCCACCAGTTGCAAGTGTTTTGTTGAAAGTGTAATCTATTAAATGCAATGAACAAATCTTAGAATATATTTGTTTATTTGTTTATAGGGCTTGTTTTCTTTGTTTTATGGAGAGCTGGGTTAATCAGGCCAACGAGAGACTATTAACTACAACTTTTCCTTTTATTAAACAAGCATGTCCTTAAAAATTTCTACAAACCTATAAAAAAGATCTGACATGATAAATCCATATAATATAGACACTTGCTTCCACCACAGGTTTGAACAATAATAATTATCTCACAATTTTGACTTTTTTATGCAATAACAAAAAAAGTCTAAATAAGTTGTAATTAGGGTTGCAAAGGGGTGGACATTTTTCAGTAAATTTCCAGAAACTTTCCCAAAATCCCTGGAAAAAAAAAAAAAAATATATATATATATATCCTGGAAAGTTTTCAAATTTCTGGAATATTTCCTAGATTTACTGGAAATTGTCCACCTTTTTTGCCACTGTAGTTGAAATTATTTATTTTCTTTTTTTTTATCCCATGGCAGAAACAGCCTTCCATAATAATTGCATAATACATAATAAATATTGCATGCGTTTGCTGAGAAATTTACATCGACTGAAATTTCAAACCATTCTGTATCTCACAAAGCCACATTTGCTGAAATCACGTAACTTTGGCAGTTTGATTATATGAAATGCTGTGATAAATGCAGCTATACCAAACCCGACAGATGCATTGAGCGATTTTTCCAGAAGTCTAGCACACCTAATCAGGTTTGCAAATTTTCAAGCGTTAAACCTCATTAAGGCACTTTCCACATTTCAATATGTTGAACTGGCGGCGGAGAACAGCGTGTCAATATCTTCTACCTAATTACACGGCAGTTCTTTTGTTTGGGGCCCGTGGGACGAGCGGAGAATCATATTACCCGTTCCTGGGCAAATAACAGTTTAACATTTCTGCTCAGTGCCGTCAGACACAAATTCAATTTTGTTATTCGTCAGCAGTGCCTGTTGATTACCATATTTCCCAGAGGAGGGAAGAGCTGGAATAATACTGCTCTGATCGGCCGGAGCGCATCAATAAAAGCTGCTGAATGGCTCACAGGTGCCTGCTTATTATGGAAACGTCTTTTTTCATTGTTTTAGGGATGTTCACAAACCCCTCTTAGACTCACTGATTCAGGAGCAGTTTCACCGTCACTGGAGGATCTTCTGTGTTGAATAATGTTGCATCCCAATTCACACGAGTAGCTATTATGTCTGCTCTAAAACCTTTTGACATGTTGACACCAACTAATCAAGTCCTCCAGGCTTCTTGGAAAACTACATGATGTGTGTTTTGATGCAGGGTTGGAACAAAACTCTTCAGGGCTCTGGCCCTCCAGGAACCGAGTTCTGCACTCCTACTCTACAGCCATTCGAACTGAGGATCTCACTGGTCTTCAAGGGGTTAAACTCTAACAAGAACTTCATGTTGTCTCGTGAAACAATGGATCATATTCTCTGTGGCATTTAACATTTGCAGGCAGGGGTGGAAAAAGAAGACCTTAATTAATCACAGCGCCCTCGTTAGAGCCCACTGTGATCCCAGCGCTCGTTAGTCCCACGGGTGATTAATTGAAATTAATTGAAAAGCCGGTGACATTTACCACCGTGGTTGAGCGGATGTATCGAGTGATAATCTCACAGTCGTGAATTTGGCGGTAAATCTGCGGCTGAGGGTGTGATTGAGGTCACCGTGTGCGGCTTCAAACACACTGAACAGAAACACTTACTGCTCAGAGTAACATGTAGTGTGATTTTAACTTGTTAGCTATTATTTAAAGTGCTAATGCTAATGAAGTCTACTGACTCAGTACCATTGTTCGTTTTTAACGATTTCATCATAATAGTAATCCATCAGTTGCCCTCTGACATCAATAAGTCCCTTCATTTTGAACATTGTAAACACCTCAATACTGGTATTGTTCCAGAAGGTTGCAGCAATCAAACCAGTCCTTAAAAAGACTGGATGTGATGAATCTGATTTGTCAAACTACAGGCCTATCTCAAATCTTCTCTTTCTTTCTAAGGTTTTGGAACGTGATATTGTGACTCAACTATACTCACACTTGTCATTCTAAAACCTTTCCATTCTGGGTTTAGAAAAGGACACAGTACAGAGACTGCCTTGGTTCGAGTCATGAATGACCTGCTTGTCTCCGCTGACTCTGGAGCCTCTAACATCTTGGTGTTGTACGATCTGACTGCAGCTTTTGACACAGTGTGCAACTCCATCCTGCTTAATAGATTTGAGAGTTGGCTTGATATCTATGGTGATGTGCTTGTATGGTTTAAATCCTACCTTACAGATCATTCCCAGTTTGTTGTCTTGAGAAACAGTAAATCTGATTTTGGACGTGTCCACCATGGTGTTCCTCAGGGATCTGTTTTGGGTCCGATATTGTTCAGCATTTATATGCTTCCTGTGGGGCAAATTATTAGGAATTATGGTTTAGGATATCACTCTTATCGGGAAACAATAATTCTGATGTTGGACAGGTCCGCCATGGTGTTCCTCAAGGATCTGTTTTGGGTCCTATGTTGTTTAGCATTTATATGCTTATTTTGAGGCAAAATATTAGAAATTATTGTTTAAGCTATCACTTTTATGCTGATGACACTCAGATTTATATCAGCTCTAAGTCTGATATTAAAGACTGAGAGTGTGCAGGAAATAAAAATGTGGATGCACCTTTTTGTTTTAGGAAATATGGTTTAGGATATCACATTTATCGGGAAACAATAAATCTGATGCTGGACAGGTCCCCCGTGGTGTTCCTCAGGGATCTGTTTTGGGTCCTATGTTGTTTAGCATTTATATGCTTCCTTTGGAGCAAATTATTAGGAATTATGGTTTAGGTTATCACTTTTATGCTGATGACACTCAGATTTATATCAGCTCTAAAAACTATCTAGTATTTTATTAGTATTTATTAGTATTTACAATACAGTAGTATTTTATTGTATTGATTTTTTATTGTATTTATTTTTCTTTCTATTTTCTTTGCACTAGAAAAGTGCATTATAAATAAAATGTATTATAGCAATTTTGTGGTACAATCATATTCTTTGCATTTAAATATCAATGGTATATGAATAAGTTAAGCACTGAGTGTCATGGTATTTATCAAGGTACCATAGTATTACGATGTTTAACCATATGATACTCTCTACAATTTCTTAATTCACCATGAAGTTATATTGTACATGAATATGTCTATAGAATAGTACAGTGGTTTTCTGTACTGCATATTGGTGTACCATGTAACTTTCATAGTATTTGAATATGGTCATTTTTACCATAAGCCTATGGTACCATGATATTCTTTACAATTTCATGTAAATATCTATGCATATGATATGGTACTTATCAAAGTGCCACACTATTGCCATGCTTTTTAAATCTTCTAAAACACAGCTGTGCTGTAAATATCACATTCTCTTCCATTATCTTTGTCCAATAAAACCTCTTTAAAACAGATCAGTTTAAAGTCTCTGTCTCCCTCTACTGGTAAATATCCATAAAAACTGTTATAAAAAAGCTTTAACTACTAAAACTCTTCAATAAAGCATCGTGCATCTTTCAGATATAACTGTATACTGAATCTGATGAAGTTTTGATAGGCTCTGGCTTCTGAAAGTCTTTCACAGGCAGAACATCTCCATCTGCCTTCTGTTGTTTGATGAAGTTGAGTTTACAGAGCCTGCAGCATCAACACGACTTCACAGAGACATCTAGTGGAGAAGCCCTATCATACACACCTGAGCGTGTGTGTGTGTGTGTGTGTGTGTGTGTGTGTGTGTGTGTGTGTGTGTGTGTGTGTGTGTGTGTGTGTGTGTGTGTCGCTCTCCTCACTGGTTCTTGGCCTTCTATCAGAGCTGAAGGCGCTTCATACAGATGGAACATACACTGATTTCATGCTTGTGCTTCAAGCGACACACACACACACACACACACACACACACACACTGCTGGAGTGTGTCTCTGAGGTGCATCTCTCTTTCTGCCCCCGGCTGATGTCTCACTGTTCCTGGAACATGCATCTGAATGTGTTCGGGGAGATTTTTTGGCTGAAGGTTTGGAGAAAAGCTCTGAGGTTCTCGCCCACCTCTGATCTACACCCTCAACTCATGTGGAGATGTGTGTGTGTGTGTGTGTGTGTGTGTGTGTGTTAAGCCTTCCCATGTTTGATTTAGTTCATCTCTGGTTCATTTGTCAGATCATTAGTGATTCGCAGGGTTATAATATATAATTTATATACAACTAATTATTGTTTTAAAAAGCAACTCAGTTATCTGTAGATTTTTTTGCAGGTAACAAATCACTGGATAAAATACTGTACATGGAGTTTGTCTATTAATTGATTGTGTTTTAGAAGTATTCAAACATTTTCACAAATATTTTCCCAATAATTTCACACTATTGCACCAAATTACCATTATATTTTTTTTTA